>NC_053390.1:805750362-805920600 GCF_905171765.1 Bufo bufo | reverse complement strand
CAGTATCTAAAGCTTGTATTGGACTGTCACAAATGCAGCAAAGGCCCAAAATCTATTATCTTGCACAAAATGGGTGTTTCTTTTCTACCAGAATATAACAGCAGTATCTAAAGCTTGTATTGGACTGTCACAAATGCAGCAAAGGCCCAAAATCTATTATCTTGCACAAAATGGGTGTTTTTTTTATACCAGAATATAACAGCAGTATCTAACGCTTGTATTGGACTTCAGAAATACAGCAAAGGCCGCAAATGTATTTTCTTGCCCAAAATGGGTGTTTTTTTTATACCAGAATATAACAGCAGTATCTAAATCTTGTATTGGACTGTCACAAATGCAGCAAAGGCCCAAAATCTATTATCTTGCACAAAATGGGTGTTTTTTTAAACCCAGAATATAACTGCAGTATTTACAGCTTGTATTTAACTGTCACAAATTTAGCAAAGGACCCAAAATGTATTATCTTGCACAAAAATTTTGTTTTTTTAAACCCTGAATATAACTGCAGTATTTAAAGCTTGTATTTGACTGTCACAAATGCACATATGCTGTGCTGGTGCACTGAACTTGCACAAAATGTCCGCCGACGCCCACCTAACTAACAGACGGATAAAAGTTATTTTTCTGTGTCACTGGGCTCAGGGCAGGGTAAAAAAAATTGTGCACTGCACCCACAAAACAAAATTGCCATAGATCACAGAGTTAACTCGAACCCAAACTTTTACTTAAAAGTTCAGGTTCGGGTCCGGGGTCCAAAAATACTAAAGTTCGGTACGAACCCAAACTTTACAGTTCGGGTTCGCTCAACCCTATCTGTGGGTCCTTGGTCTGTTTTGCCTGTGTCCTGTTTTCAAGATGTCCCAGAGGTCTGCCTTGGGCCTCCGCCATGTGACACCAAATGTTTTTGACCTTACAAGGACCCAGGAGAAAAAAGGCTCTATGTGCTGGAGGTTTTTTACTTGAGGAGCCAACTGCTTTGTATTCTAAACCTCAATCTCACTCTTATGGTTTAAGGACATAACAAGCCGGTAATTAATGTGCATTGATCACAATTAGCTGGAGAACAGTGACAATGAATAGAGATAATTATTAATCAACCTGCTTTTCAGGAGGGAAATGAGGGTCTGTAGAAATTTACAATTTGAAAAGGTACATATCCTCCTGCTACTGTGGAGAAATATTTTATACTGTACATTTCAACTGTGATTCTTCATAGGTGGCATATAAGGTATTCAACAGATTTATGTCTAATTGTTATTGCAAATTCTATAGATTTTGGGGGTATATGGGCAAATGACAGAGACTATAATTAGGGACCATAAGTTCTTGATGCTACAATATTGATAGCCTAGGGGAATCTGGGCTAGAGCCAAGTAAATCCATCTGAGGGAAGCATGCAGTGGTAATGCAACAAGCCCACCAGGGGCATCTGGGGTATCCCTTGCCCCTTAGAAGGTTTCTACAAAATATGTCCCTCTTATAGAGCAAGTAGTCGTGATGCCAGTTGCAGTTAAGCAACGAGGACATGGAGTCCCCTTTGTAGATGATAGTGTGGGTACCCAGATGTAGGATTGCCAGAGTGGTGTAGCGTGGCCTACAATGTCTTTGTAGATGTTATAAGTACGTGTCACGGTGCTCCTACCTGGATATCCTTGGATCCCAGACGTGGTGGTCTGGAGCAGTGCAAAAAGCGATGAATAACTTGGATGGTGAAGGAAGTAGAATAAATGGAGTCCAGACTTTATAGTAACGTAGTACACAGCTTTACTTTGCATAAATGGTAATCCAAACAGTTTCCAAACTTTATCTTGGTGATCAGCAGGTATTGGCTTAACTCTGGCAGGCAAACTCTTCTGCAACAATCTCAGCTCTGCTATGCTGTAGCTTTCTCAGCTCTGCTATGCTGGCTGGAGTAAATAGGAACTTTTCCTCTTCTGCTGGAACTTAGCTGTCAGTTCTCTGTCTCTTACTTTAATCCTAGAAACTTCTTGTCCTGGCTTTGAGTACCTCAAGCTAATGCTTCAGCTTGGAGGAAGGCAATGCAAGCCCAGGAGGGGACAAGCAACCATGTAGTATTTTAGAGGCAGGGCCTCTGGGCCTAGCAGAGCAGACGGCGCTCTGCTAGCCAAGATACAACCTTTCCCTAGGACGAGGTAGGCTAGACTAACTAACACTAACTAACTCCTCCCTCTCTAAAAAGGGCTGGAAGGGACCCAGAAGTTCCTATCCAGGAAAAATATCACACTGTCAATGTTGCCGCCACCTGCTGGTGAACCAGGCAATTTGCATGAACATGAACCATTACATAGAGATAAATATACACATTATTCAGGGATGACACAAAATACATTCAGATGACATAAGTTAGCGCATTAGAGATAGTAGCAAGGTGCAAAAGAGTGGTAATGGCACTCTGGTTCATTACATTAAGGACGCCACTCCACAGAACTTAACTTCCCCTACAGCGGTCACCTTTCTCTGGTATTAACCATGTTCCTGAGTATTCAGATACCACCAGAACTTACAGTAGTGCCAAATTGTATAACAACTGGATGGTTGAAAGAATAACATGATGAACCAATTTGCATGGGTTTATCTACAGTAGGGTGGGAGACCTCAATAGGATGGCATGAGATGGAAGTCCTCTCTGACCTTCTCTGCTTGGTACAACTGTCAGTATTAATAGCCAAGGAAATTAGACTGTTCAGAGAGACATATGGGAAAAATTATACCACGGCATCATTAACATGATCAGAGAGACCCAAACAGTGGCGTACATAGAGAAGTAAGGGCCCCAGAGCAAGGATCAAACAGGCCCTCCACACAGGACAGAAGGGTTTCCGCCTAAACCCTTTTCTAAGACCCTTGGGCCATTTTTCCACTGCCTCATTTACTAAAAGTTGTTCCTTTAGAGGGTAAAGTCCTGATCAAGTTTTCACCCCCAGTAGATGAGGAAACATCTGGTTGATGGAAGAACCCCAAAGCTTAGAGAAATGCATCCACTTTGTAGCACAGGATCCACAGACAAGACTAAATGGCCAAGACTGAGGATCCCCCTGCAACAGAGTCTTAATACTATTAGTGTTGATCGAGCACCAAAGTGCTCGGGTGCTCGAGTAGAACACCACAGAGCACCCGAGCATAATGGAAATCAATGGGAGAACCTGAGCATTAAACCAGGCACGCCCTGCTCTGAAGAGGGAGGGTGTCTGGTTCATAGGAAAAGGTCAGAAATTGATGGAAACACCACTAAAATGGTTCGGGAACAGCACGGGGAGGATGTCTGGATGCATCTTGGACTCCCAGGTCACTGCTGGGAACGATGGTGTCCAAATAGTACGCCACTTTTACAGACTGACAATAATATGTACAAAACCGAAAATAAAATTTATTTTTAGAGAAAAAATTGTTAAGAAACATTCTTTCCTGTATATTTTCTTGTATATAAAGTGCAAGTGCTGCCAAAAATTACAAGGAAGAGGCACTCCGATACAACCTGTATATCACATAAAGGAGGGCCTCATTCACACTGTGGTACAATTGTTCAGGTAGTGGGACTCCTACACTCATAAAGCCTATGCACTAAGTGAAAAGGCTGCCAAAAATTACAAGGAACCAGCACTCCAATACACCCTTTGTTACACATAATGGAGGGCATCATACACACCCTTGAAAAATTATGATTGATGGCCTGCTGGTGACCCTCAAAAACATTAGGAGCAAGGGCCTGCTGGTGACCCTCAAAAACATTAGGAGCAAGAGCCTGATGGTGTCCCTCTAAAACATTAGGGGCGAGAGCTTGCTGCTGATCAGACCATCTAAAGCATTAGGGGTGAGGGTCTGCTTCTGAGCTGACCATCTAAAACATTAGGGGTGAGGGTCTGCTGCTGAGCTGACCCTCTAAAACATTAGGGGCGAGGGTCTGTTGCTGATCTGACCATCTAAAAAATTAGGGTTGAGGGTTTGCTGCTGAGCTGACCCTCTAAAATATTAGTGGCGAGGGCCTGCTGCTGAGCTGACCATCTAAAGAATTAGGGGTGAGGGTCTGCTGCTGATCTGACATCTAAAAAATTAGGGCTGAGAATCTGCTGCTGATCTGACCATCTAAAAAATTTGGTGTGAAGAACTCCCCAGTCTGCCTTTGAGCAAGGACCTTCTGGTATTGCATCATTTTGCTAGTCCTCTCCACCACAGGAATGCGAGATGAGAAGTTCTCTTTGAAGGGTGAACATCCAGTAATTGGAGTTGGCCAAAATGCGTATAACGCGAGGGTCACGGGAAAGGCAGCATAACATAAAGTCAGCCATGTGTGACAGAGTCCCAACAGACAAGACTTTGCTGTCCTCATCAGGAGGATGACTCTCAATCTCCTCATCCTATTCCTCCTTTTTGGTCCATCCATGCTGAACAGATGGAATAAACCGTGGGTACTACCCCCTGTATAAGAGGAAACCGGCCCTTGCTCCTCCTCCTCCTCCTCCTCATCATCATCAAATTTGCGCTGAGAAGACGAACTGAGGGTGGTCTGGCTATCTCCCTGTGTACTGTCTTCCCCCATTTCCACCTCTTCCACATGCAAAGAGTCCTCCTTCATTGTGAGCAGCGAGCGTTTCAGTAGTCACAAAATTGGGATGGTTACGCTGATAATAGCGGCATTCCTCAAAGTTGCGTAAAACCTCACAGAGGTCAGACATTCATGCCCACTCGTCGCTTGTTAAAAGCGGAAGTTGACTGGAAAGGCGACGACCATGTTGCAGCTGGTATTCCACTACTGCCCTCTGCTGCTCACAAAGCCTGGCCATCATGTGGAACGTGGAGTTCCAGCACATGCTCACGTCGCACAACAGTCGGTGAGCTGGCAATTGCAAGCGCTGCTGCAGCGTTGCCAGACCAGCGACAGCTGTAGATGATTTATGAGAATGGGCACACACGCGGCGCACCTTCAGCAATAGCTCAGGCAAATTGGGGTAGGTTTTGAGAAACCGCTAAACCACTAAGTTGAACACGTGGGCTAGGCATGGTATGTGTATAAGCTTTCTGAGCTCCAAAGCCGCTACCAAGTTTCGGCCATTATCAGACACAACCATGCCTGGTTCTAGGTTAAGTGGTGAGAGCCACAGCTCAGTCTGGTCCCTTACACCCTGCCACAGCTCTGCGGTGGTGTGCTGTCTGTCACCTAAACATATTATTTTTTAAGCGCGGCCCGTTGCCGCTTCCCCACTGCAGTGATACAATGCTTCCAGCTGCTGACTGATGGCTGACTGGTGCTGCAAGATGAGAATTCAGAGGCGGAGGAGGAGAAGGGGGGGGGGGGGGTTGCAGCCACTAATGTAGGTGGTGGCAGAAATCCTGCTGGAAGTACCGATGTAGTAGAGTTAACACTCATGCTTTCTGAGATTTCTGAGATGTGTTATCTAAACTAAGCAAACGCCTTCAATTGCTTTTCAATGGCTTTTGTTTCAAGATAACACGATGATTTAAGAAATTTAAATTAAGAGTTTGAGTGCTAACCCTGCTGCATCTGTAGTGCCCGCAATCCTTGGCATCGGTAGCACCTGTGCCATCCCAGGGTACGACTTGCTCCCGGCCCCCACAACGTTCACTCAGTGTGCCGTCAGGGAAATATAGCATCCCTGGCCACAAGCACTTGTCCATGTGTCAGTCGTTAAGTGGACCTTCCCAATAACTGCGTCAGGACACGGGTGATGTTACAGGACACATGCTGGTGTAAGGCAGGGATGCCACACCGGGAAAAATAGTGGCAGCTGTGGACTGAGTAACGAGGAACGGCCGCTGCCATCAGGCTGCGGAAAGCCTCAGTGTCCACAAGCCTAAATCTCAACATTTCCATGGCCAGCAATTTGGAAAGGTGCGCATTTAGTGCTATGGCCTGTGGGTGGGTGGCTGAGTATTTGTGCTTCCGTTAAAAGGTCCAGGGTATGGACATCTGTACACTGCGCTGGGACACAGAAGTGGATGTGCTAGTTGATGGTGCTTGCAAAGGTCCAGGTGCAGGGTGGGAGGCATCCAGGCCTGCGTCTTGGACAGGAGATTGACCAGCACGTAACAGAGAGGAAAAGGAGGCAGTGGTGTGACCCGCAGACACTGATTGTGGACCCAGGCGTTCGGACCACCTATTAGTGTGCTTTGATGCCATGTGGCGGATCATGCTGGTGGTGGTGAGGTTGCTAGTGTTCACGCCCCTGCTCATTTTGGTACGGCACAGGTTGCAAATAACATTTCTTTTATCCTCCGCACTTTCCTTAAAAAAGCACCAGACTGCGTAACACCTAGCCCTTGGCACGGGAGATTGCCACAAGGGGGTGCTCCGGGGAACAGTTGCAGGCCTGTTTGGTGTGGCCTACCTTCTCCCTTTTGCCACCCCACTGCCTCTTCCAGCCTGTTGCAGTGCTGCGGATCCCTCCCCCTCTGTACTGCTGTCCTCGCTCGGCTTGCCACCTTCCCAGGTTGGGTCAGTGATTTCATCGTCCACCACCTCCTCTTTTACTTCCTCACTCTGGTCATCCTCCTGACTTGACCTAACAAGAACCTCACTTATTGACAACTGTGTCTCATCCTCATCATCAACCTCTTGAGACACTAATTGCCATTGACTTATTGGCAACTGTGTCTCATTATCCACCTCGTGAAACACTAATTGCCGTTCCCCAACGTCATCTTCTTCTGACTGTGGATGCTCAAGAGTTTGGGCATCAGTGCACACGATCTCTTCATGTCCCTCTTCAATCGGGCTTGGCGAGAGGCCCTAATCAAGGAATGGCGATGAAAAGAACTCCTCGGAATATTCGAGTGTGGGATCACTTGTTTGGCAAGACTCTCCATGGTGGGAGGAAGGAGGATCAGGGTGAGGATTCTGTTGACCAGACTCTTGGCTACTGAGACTGGACTTTGTGGAAGACAGGGTGGTGCTTAACCAACTGGAAGCATTATCTGCTGCAATCCAACCGACCACCTGGTCGCACTGGTGTGACTTCGAGAGTGGTGTCCTGCGCCGCCCTGCAAACTGGGACATGAAGCTAAGTATCGTGGATGAGTGTGTTTCTTGTGCTCTGGTAGCAGGCACAGTTTCACCTCACCCACCGCCACGGCCTCTGCGTGCACTATCAGCAGCACGGCCACTTCCCTGTCCCTTACTGCTCGCCTTGCGCATATTAAATGGTATATATGCTTGCAAGTATGTCACACGTACAGTAGCACGGGTTTATAAGTATATGCGCAAATAAATTAAACTGAATGTCACTGATGATTATGATGCACAAACGTTATACAGGAGATGTAGCACGGGTAATGTCGCTGCTGTCACCAGCAGCCAAACAATTGCATGCAATTTAGCGCACGTTGCACTAATATATTTTACAGCCAGATAAAACAATAGTCCTTAAAAGGACTGTTGGGTCTCTAACACCTTTCAGCACTTAAAACTCCCTAAAAAAATACACAATTACTCTCCCTACACTGTCTGTCCCGTCTGCTGCAGCTCGCCCTGACTTACACCAACACATTCATTGGCTCCTAACAAATCAGTTGCTGTGAGCTATGGACATAAATCACAACCCCAAATAAGAACGCACAGCAAAATATATAATAAATAATTAGTTTATTGCATAACACATACAAAAGTGTTTAAAGTAGCATCTTGGCAGCAAATGTACACAGGAAAAAAGAAACAGGGCTACACCTCAAGTGCTAATGTAAATGGAGCAGATCCTGAATGACTGAACCGCTAGTCATATGGATACCTTTCACTCCACCAAAATTGATGAAGGAACAAAGCCTTAGTATAAGTCTTTCACAGTATAATACCAATCCCTTTTACAGGTCAACATAGATCCATAATACATATCCATAAAAGACCAGCCAAGTAAAATGCATAAAAGTGCATACAAGTGAACAGTACAATCAAGAATAATGCATCAATATAATACCGACCAGTGTAGTCCTGACCCCGACACGCGTTTTGCAGTCGCTTCCTCAGGGGAGTCTGAGCCGAACCACGTGTCATCGTGTTCCGGCCAGCCAATCACTGTAATGCCAGTAACCAACATGGCTTCGGCATTGCAGTAAGTGGCGGCACCTCCCCGCACGTTTATTGACCAACAAACATGCAGGGATGAGACTCGATCATTGCACTCGAGCACACGCGGCGTTCGGCTGAGTGAAAAAGGTGTTCGCCCAACACTAAATACTATACATAATCCTACTATTTGCATCTCTGGCAATATTAGATTATCCAGCTCACCTTTGCGCGCATGTGAAATAGCATTATCCCATAATGCACGGACTGGTGAGATGAGATACCAGGCATATCCAAGACAATAAACATGTCCAGCACTTTTCAGTTAGAAGATTTTTTCTTTAGTTCCTTTATTGAATACGGTACAAAAAATTTGTTTGTGCAGCAAGAGAATCCCAACCTCCTGCCGTGGGTCTGCAGAGGATCGTCTACGCGTTTCGAGCACACCTGCTCTTAATCTGACTCCATGTTGGACCCTGACTCGCTCAGTTTTAAATGCTCCCAGAGTTCGGACTCCACCCTCAAAGGAGGAGAGAGAACTCAGGTGTGAAATAATTAGGTAGTACTACTGGGCTCAGCCAGGGACCAGCATATTATCTGCAGTGTTCAATGAATAGTGCGCCACCCAAGTGACAAATATGTGTATAAATATATACAATTTATACAGTAAACTAACAAATGTCTTATTGGTAACATCTTTGACATGTACAAAAACATTCCAGTAATAAAAGAAAAAAACACAATGTGTGAACACACAATTGTTTCCATGCTAAACATAGCCTAAAGCGCTAACTTCAGGAGAGTGTGGAGAGGCCTGCAGAGAGAGAGAAAAACAAAAACAACAAAACAACACCGCTTTATATTTTCACTTGACATGAGTCCCGCTAATAAAAATACATGAGCTCTTTTTTTGCAATTCATTCCTTTTGGGAAACGTGTTTTTAGGCAAAACGTCCAATACGCCTCTCTTTGTCAGACTCTGCGTTCTATATCTCCCCCTCTAGGTGGGGTTTTCACCCTTTCAATGCCAAAAGCTTGAAACATACTGACATTCCTATTGTGCTTTTCTATGAATAACATGAATCCTAAGCTGGCCTTACTAAACCTGCTTGTGGCTCTATTAGCCCAAAAAACTGGTTTTTATAACCTGTCGATCACCTACCTAAGGTGCCCAAGGGGGCATCCGTTAATACAGGGTGCCCTGTCTACAGTGCCGCCTTCCTCACCTCAGCGCCGCCTCCGCAATCCTCCCGTCCCTTTGCCAGATACCACGCGTGAACACTAGGCTCAGCCTAATGCGCCCGTGCGGACTCCTGGCAGCGGCTTCGTTGAGCGAAGTCCGCACGGGTGCATCAGGCTGAGCCTAGTGTTCACGCGTGGTATCTGGCAAAGGGACGGGAGGATTGCGGAGGCGGCGCTGAGGTGAGGAAGGCAGCACTGTAGACAGGGCACCCTGTATTAACGGATGCCCCCTCGGGCACCTTAGGTAGGTGATTGACAGGTTATAAAAACCAGTTTTTTGGGCTAATAGAGCCACAAGCAGGTTTAGTAAGGCCAGCTTAGGATTCATGTTATTAGTACGGACATGGGCATATGTATAGGTTATAGGGGTAAAATCTCATGACAGAATCCCTTTAACAATTGATGACAGGAACCAAATATAGATGAGTTCGGGCACACGGATGAGTTCGGGCAATGGAACACATGGAAGATGGTAATGGGATTCAGGTTGAGAGCAGATGGATGGCAGTGAACAGAAGTAAAAGCACATCTATATAGAAACTACAAAAAATGGCGTGGTGTCAAAAGGCAGGAAGTACTCCACCCCATATGCAGTTGTGCATTTATACCCAGGGGAGCAGATCCTGCACTTGTGGCCCGTTGCTAATGGCAATCCCCAGCAAAAATGCATACAGTGGAGTATGCCAGCAGCGGACCAAAAGTACCACAAAAATACATCCTACACAAGATAGAGAAATGTGTGGATGTAAATAGCTATATGAAATAAACATTAATAAGGAAGGTGCACTACTGTGGATGCAAACAAACAAGTCTGACTAAACCCTCAAACTGGTGTTAAAATTTAGAATTTAGCCAATTTATCCTTATATGAAGGACATATCTGAGCCCGAGCACAGCGCCAAGGTATCTCAAGTAGCTCAGGACCTAACGCTAACCTACCTGTGCCATATGGGCAATACCAGGAGCCAGTGGGCGAATTACAGGAGCGTAAGGTCCGACTCACAGCAAACTCCCAAGAAGTAAAAACACCAATAGAAATTGACCCTGATCAGCAATATAAACCCAGTAATCAAAAATCAAACTCCACAGACAACAGGAAGACAATATATTAGGAATGCAAAGATTCTGGATCCAATTACACAGAACTCATGCTATACCCAGCAGCAAAACACCAGAAATCATAAACATTTGAAGGAAGACTAATCAATCAGAAACTTTTCCATAGAATAACCAGGCTAAGCAAGCCACTCGACCTAGATTCAGGTGTAAGGCAGTTTCATCTGGCCCAAATGATGGTGGTAAACAGGAGAACATGAAGCGACAGGAAAATTCCTGTTGTTCATACCAGTAGTAGTGTCACAGGCACGCTAATTGGAAAGCCTGGGTATTTATGAGATGTGTCCAGTGCACATCTTGCATGATGTATGCAGTCCTGGAACAGCCATTCAAGGGTGTATATCTTTGTTCAAGATGTGAGCAAATTACCCGTCTGGAATCGCTAATCGAGTCTCTAAACGGGCAAGTTGCAACACTGAGAGGCATTGACAATTTGCAAAAGAGTTTGCTTCTCACCGAGCAAGCACTCTTTGGGGTAGATGAGGGAGAGGGTGACAGAGAGGAGGCTGAGGAAAGTGAGGTAGCTAGCTGGGTGACAGTTAGAAAGCGGGGTAGAGGGAAGAGTGCCAGGGAGGCTAGCCCTGATCTGACACACCCCAACAAGTTTTCACGTTTGGCAGATGAGGGGGATATCAGTCCAGGGACGGCACTGCCGCAGCCGGACACTTCCTCTGCCAGTCAGGGGAATGTCAGCTCCAGTAAGCAGGGGACGAGGAGAGCAGGGCAGGCCAGACAAGTGCTGGTAGTGGGAGACTCCATTATTAGGGGAACAGATAGGGAAATCTGTCACAAAGACCGTGATCGCCGAACAGTGTGCTGTCTTCCTGGCGCTAGAGTTCGACACATCGCGGATCGGGTTGACAGATTACTGGGAGGGGATGGAGAACATAGGTAGTATTTTCCGAAATACTGCCTGTACCACGAGCCACACAAGAAAGGCAGTGGGAGATTAGGGAGATTAACAAGTGGCTCAAGAACTGGTGTAGGAAGGAGGGGTTTGGGATCCTGAAGAACTGGACCGACTTCTCTGTCGGCTACAGGCTCTATCGTAGGGACGGGCTGCACCTCAGAGGGGAAGGGGCAGCTGTGCTGGGGAGAAAGATGGCTAGAAGGTTGGAGGAGTGTTTAAACTAGGGACTGGGGGGGGAGAGAAATTACACTATAGCAGGGGAAGATAGTGCAGATAGAGACCGGGGGCAAGGTAGTGGGACTGGGGGAGGAATGGAAGGAGGGACTAGAACAGTTCAGAAGGAAAGGTGTAATGTAAAAAATATACATAAACCTCTCAAATGTATGTATAATAATGCCAGAAGCCTGACTAATAAAACTGGGGAGCTGGAATTAGTGATGTGCGAGGAGGACTATGACATAGTGGGAATAGCTGAGACATGGCTGGATGATAGCTATGACTGGGCGGTTAATGTACAAGGTTACAGTCTGTTTAGAAAGGATCGTCAAAACCGGAGAGGGGGACAGGTCTGCCTTTATGTAAAGTCCTGTGTAAAGCCCACACTCCTTGAAGATATAAGTGAGGGACATGAACATGTGGAGTCACTGTGGGTAGAGATACATGGAGCTAAAAACAACAATGAATTACTAATAGGAGTTTACTATAAACCACCTAATATATCAGAGTCCACAGAAAATCTACTACTAAACGAGATAGACGAGGCGGCAAATCATAATGAGGTGGTTATTATGGGGGACTTCAACTACCCAGATATAGACTGGGAAACTGAAACCTGTACATCTCATAAGGGAAACAGGTTCTTGGCAATAACCAAAGACAATTACCTCTCCCAACTGGTTCAGGACGTGACTAGAGGGACGACCATACTGGACTTAGTATTAACCAATAGGCCTGACAGAACAACAGATGTGCAGGTTGGTGGACACCTGGGAAATAGTGACCATAAAGTAATAACCTTCCAATTATCATTCAAAAGAGCGTTTCTACAGGGAGGAACAAAAATACCAAACTTCAAAAAAGCTAAATTTAGCCAACTAAGAGAGGCCATAGGCCTAACTAACTGGGACAAAGTCCTCAAAAATAAAAATACAGCCACAAAATGGGATATCTTTAAAAGCATCCTAAAAACTCATTGTGAGAGGTACATACCATATGGGAATAAAAGGTTAAGGAACAAAAAGAAACCAATGTGGATAAATAGAACTGTAAAGAAAGCAATAAATTACAAAAAGAAAGCATATAAATCACTAAAACAGGAGGGTAGCACGGAAGCACTGAAAAACTATAAGGAAAAAAATAGAACATGTAAAAAACAAATAAAAGCGGCCAAACTAGAGACCGAGAGATAAATTGCCAAAGAGAGTAAAACTAACCCTAAAATGTTCTTCAATTATATAAATGTTTAAAAAGTATAAATCTGAAGGTGTCGGCCCTTTAAAGAGTAATGAGGGGGGAGTCGCAGAGAGTGACGAGGAGAAAGCAAAGCTGTTAAATATTTTTTTCTCTGAGGAAAATAAACGGTCAAATGACAAGCAGAATGTAAAAATAAATTCCCCATTAAAAGTGTCCTTTTTTCTTATTTTCCTCCTCAAAAACCTAGGTGCGTCTTATGGGCCGGTGTGTCTTATAGGGCGAAAAATACGGTAAGTGGCAGATGAGGTTTAACACTGACAAATGTAAGGTTATGCACATGGGAAGGAAAAATGCAAGTCACCCGTACATGGGGAAGAAGTACAACAGCGACTTAAAAAAATTAAAATAGAAAAATCGCCAGGACCGGATGGCATACACCCCCTGTATCCTAAGGGAATTAAGTAATGTCATAGCCAGACCCTTATTTCTGATATTTGCGGACTCTATACTGACAGGTAATGTCCCACAGGATTGGCGCATGGCAAATGTGGTGCAATATTCAAAAAGGGTCCAAAAACAGAGCCTGGAAACTATAGGTCGGTAAGTTTAACATCTGTTGTGGGTAAACTGTTTGAAGGTTTTCTGCGAGATGCAATCTTAGAGCATCTCAACGGAAATAAGCAAATAACGCCATATCAGCATGGCTTTGTGAGGGATCGGTCATGCCAAACTAATTTAATCAGTTTCTATGAGGAGGTAAGTTCTAGACTTGACAGCAGCAAATCAATGGATGTCGTATATCTGGACTTCTCCAAAGCATTTGACACTGTACCGCATAAAAGGTTAGTATATAAAATGAGAATGCTCGGACTGGGAGAAAACGTCTATATGTGGGTAAGTAACTGGCTGAGTGATAGAAAACAGAGGGTGGTTATTAACGGTACACACTCAGATTGGGTCACTGTCACTAGTGGAGTACCTCAGGGGTCAGTATTGGGCCCAATTCTCTTCAATATATTTATTAATGATCTTGTAGAAGGCTTGCATAGTAAAGTATAAATGTTTGCAGATGACACTAAACTGTGTAAAGTAGTTAACACTGAAGAGGACAGTATACTACTACAGAGGGATCTGGATAGATAGGAGGCTTGGGCAGATACCGTATTTTTCGCCCCATAAGACGTACTTTTTCCCCCCAAAAGTGGGGGGGAAATGCCCCTGCGTCTTATGGGGCGAATGCTGCCATTTTACATCGCCGTCTGCAATGCTGCAGCATCGCAGACTGCGATGTATCAGCTGGACGGGGAGGGAGGAGGGGCCGGTGTCATGCAAATGCAGCGGGGCGGTGCGGTCACTGTACTCCGGCGCCACCGCTCACTCACTGCTTTATTGCCTAAACATTTTATAATAATAGCTTTCATTGAAGTTCCGATCCCCAGCCCCATCTGTACTACTTACTAAATGTCCTGTAGCAGGCAGAGCAGGGCGGGCGGGCCGCCGGAACTCACTGACGTCACGTGCCTGCGCCGCCTACTTCATTCATAAAGTAGGCGGCGCAGGCATGTGACGTCAGTGAGTTCCGGCCAGCCGCCCGCCCTGCTCTGCCTGCTACAGGACATTTAGTAAGTAGTACAGATGGGGCTGGGGATCGGCCCCGCCGCATTTGCATGACACCGGCCCCTCCCACAAGTTATTAGGGCATCTGTGGATGCCACTATTATGGGGTGGGGGATATGTGGATGGCACTGTTATGGGGGGGGAGATCTGTGGATGGCACTGTTATGGGGGGGTGATCTGTGGATGGCACTATTATGGGGTGGGGGATATGTGGATGGCACTGTTATGGGGTGGGGAATCTGTGGGTGACACATATATAGCAGTGCCATCCACAGATCCACCCCTAATAACAGTGCCATCCACAGAGCCCCCTCCATAACAGTGCCATCCACAGATCACCCCCCCATATCAGTGCCATAAACAGATCACCCCCCCATAACAGTGCCATCCACAGATCACCCCCCATAACATTGCCATCCACAGATCCCCCCATAACAGTGCCCCCCTCAGATCCCCCATATAACCGTGCCATCCACAGATCCCCCATATAACCGTGCCATCCACAGATCCCCCCATAACAGTGCCATCCACAGATCCCCCCATAACAGTGCCATCCACAGATCCCACCATAACAGTGCCACCCACAGATCCCCCCATAACAGTGCCATCCACAGATCCCACCATAACAGTGCCACCCACAGATCCCCCCATAACAGTGCCATCCACAGATCCCCCATAGTAGTGTCATGCACAGACCACCATTAGTTCAAAACCCACCAAAAGCACACCTTTTGGTTACAAATATATTTTTTCTTATTTTTCTCCTCAAAAACCTAGGTGCGTCTTATCAGGTGCGTCTTATAGGGCGAAAAATACGGTAAGTGGCAGATGAGGTTTAACACTGACAAATGTAAGGTTATGCACATGGGAAGGAAAAATGCAAGTCACCCGTACATACTGTGAGACAGTGACAGGTCTCACTCAGGTTAGAGGCAAGGAAGGGGTGGATAGTGCGGTCCACAGCCCTGTTTAGGGTGGCCAGACGTCCGGTTTTAGGCCGGACAGTCCGGTTTTCAGGCTCCCTGTCCTCCGTCCGGCGCAGTGCCTGGACGGACACAGGGATGTCCTCCTTTTCAGTAGCTCACGTCTCAGACAGCAGCACTGCGCTGTCTGAGCGTAAGCTGCAGCAACTGACCGAGGCTTCTCTCACCCCCAGTCAGTCACTAGAGCCGCAGATATGACTCCCTGTGGCTGACTGAGGGGGAGAGAAGCACCCCGGGCTGCCCCGCTCACCTTCCAATCACAAAGTTCTTCCCACTCCTCCCCCGTGTTTTTCCAGCCGATTGTGGGGGCGTGGCTTCACGGATACGGGGGGCGTGGCTTCATGCCGTTTGGAGGTGTGGTTTTGATCATTGTGGGTGTGGTTTGGGGCGTTGTGGGTGTGGTTTGGGTCAGTCCGGCTTTCTAGGGTGAAGCCAGTGGCCACCCTACCCCTGTTCCACCACAGGTGAGAGAAGCTGGAGGTAATCAGCCTGGCATAAGGCACCTCCCAGAGTGTCAGAAAGGGGGGAGTGTGTTACCTGTGGACAGAGGCCTGGAGGCTCTGTCTGTGTGGTCTCAGCTGGGCAAGGCTGAGGGACCACAAGGCTGGGAGATAGCCTGGAGTTGGGGGACGCAGCGACGCCTGGGAGGGTCGCAGGGCCATAGTCAGGCAGACTACTGAGCCCCAATCCCTCACAAGAAATACTGAACTGGAGACAGTGGGCGTACTGGGCTCTGTACAGCCAGGAGGCTGTGGGACATTAGCTGACAAAAGCCGCATGAGTTCACAGGGTGTGAACTGGGACCTAGGTGAGTCAGGAAACTTTATGTTTAGTTAGAGCCTGGACGGGCGAGTGTTTATTATTTTATGTGGATGTCACATGTGTTAGGTGAAGCTGCGACTTCATGATAACCTGTATTGGTTGGAGTGTGCACAATAAATGCACTGTTTGGACCTGAAACCTGGTGTCCTAAAGGCGTATCTGTGAGAATGACCCCCGGTGAAGAGCTAACCCCCCACAATACTAAATGGTAAAACACTTGGTAACACTGACATGGAAAAGGATTTAGGAATTTAAAAAAAAAGCAAACTAATCTGTAGAAACCAGTGTCAGGCAGCTGCTGCCAAGGCCAATAAGATAATGGGTTGCATCAGAAGGGGCATAGATGCCCGTGATGAGAACATAGTCCTACCACTTTACAAATCACTGGTCAGACCACACATGGAGGACTGTGTACAGGTCTGGGCTCCTGTGAACAAGGCAGACATAGCAGAGCTGGAGAGGGTTCAGAGGAGGGCAACTAAAGTAATAACTGGAATGGGGCAACTACAGTACCCTGAAAGATTATCAACATTAGGGTTATTCACTTTAGAAAAAAGACGACTGAGGGGAGATCTAATTACTATGTATAAATATATCAGGGGTCAGTACAGAGATCTCTCCCATCATCTATTTATCCCCAGGACTGTGACTGTGACGAGGGGACATCCTCTGCGTCTGGAGGAAAGAAGGTTTGTACACAAACATAGAAGAGGATTCTTTACGGTAAGAGCAGTGAGACTATGGAGCTCTCTGCCTGAGGAGGTGGTGATGGTGAGTACAATAAAGGGATTCAAGAGGGGCCTGGATGTATTTCTGGAGTGTAATAATATTACAGGCTATAGCTACTAGAGAGGGGTCATTGATCCAGGGAGTTATTCTGATTGCCTGATTGGAGTTGGGAAGGAATTTTTTATTCCCCTAAAGTGGGGAAAATTGGCTTCTACCTCACAGTTTTTCTTTTTTGCCTTCTTCTGGATCAACTTGCAGGATAACAGGCCGAACTGGATGGACAAATGTATTTTTTCGGCCTTATGTACTATGTTACCATGCAACTTCCCTAACCCGCCCTCTGCTAATTGTCAGCTTCCCCGTATTACTGAGCATAGTGAGTAAGCTGTCAATAAACAGCTGGAGGGTACGGGAGCATACCGCTCATAAATGTCACACTCCAAGCTCATAGCCCCAATACAGCTTCACATCAGCAATCGGTTTGCCTGACACCAAATGTGTCGATGGATTTCCATGAAATACTGCAGACCATGTTTATCAGGCCTCCTATGTAGTGTTGAGCGAATTGAAGCTAAGCGAATTGACTTTCAGGTAAAATTAGATTCGCCACGAAACCGAATTTCCTGGCACTTCATATTAATGAATACATTTTTCCTGAAATGGCGGTAAAAAAACTAAAAAAATACATACTCACCTCATCCATTTGCTCACGGAGAGGGTGTTGCCATCTTGATTGAAGAAAACACGCTAAATCTTGCACGTGCTGACGTGTGCTGTCACCACGTCATCAAGCTAGCCGGGCGCGGTGACATCATCAGTGATCCCATCACCGTGATGACGTCATCACATCAGCGCGTGCTCATCTCTACTCCCGTGCCATCTGTCAATCAATATCAAAATAAATTCCCCCCTGTTATTGAGGCGCTTTATATTTCAAGAGTGTAGTAACATGGTTTGGCTATTTTAGGATTCTTAGGCAGAGGACACTCAAAGTATTGGGAACCTTATAGAGTTTGCAGGGAGATGGATGTATTAATTGGACACAGTATAGAAATGTGTTATGGAAAAATAAATGTTTATTAATTCAGAATATTTATTTATATTTTTTTAAATATCTAAAATATATTTAAAAGAAACTATTAAAAATTAAATAGTCATTTTAAATTTTTCCAACATTTGGCCACTAGGGTGACCAGATCATTCCATTACGATTTTATTATTTGGCAGTTTGTGATATTTTTTCATTTTTTTTCCCTTTAATTTTTTCTTTTAATTTCTTCTTCTGTTATTTTATATAAGCAGACTCAGTATAAAACTGAGTCTGCATATATAGCACCTACCAGTAGCCATTTGGCTCCAGGAGAAGTATATGGTGGGCTCAGCGTGCATGTTGGTACTTGCATCCCTGGATCCGATGAAAGCTGTAATGGCACCGGACGGGGTTAAAAGCAGAGTGTGCTTGGCGTGCATGCTGTACCTGCATTCCCTGGACTTTGTGTGGCTGTCATGGCCCATAAACAGGTAGGAACTAGTGTTAGGGACCACTCAAATGGAGGCAACCTTGACGTGGTGAGTGGCTTATTACGCTTTGGCCAAAATGTACACCAATGCCTCATCCAGCATAGAGGCAGGGCAGAGTGCTGGTTGCAGAGTGCTATTGCATTTGTATTTTGCGTTCGTATATGTATTTCGCCATAGTGATGTGCACCTGCATACAGGGTTGTGCTGACTGAATCCCCCACATTTTTTCTTTGTAATAAAATACATTCTAATGACATAAGTTAGCATATTAGAGGTATTAGCAAGGTGCAAAAGAGTGGTAATGGCACTCTGGGCCATTACATTTATACAAGTAGAGCCCCCCAACACAGTGGAGAGGGTGTCAGCATTAAGTTTGTGTTGATGTCACTGATTATTTTGCCCTTCCTTTGATCCGTCAGAACAATAACCACAAAAAAACGTATCCTGTCTGTGGAGCATCCGCCTTCACTCGGTCACCATTTGGTCAGTAATCCATCCATATTGCTAAAGCCCAAAAAAACAGGAGTGGATCCAAAACAGAGATGACACATGAATGGAATATTTGCATGTCTTCTGTGTTTTGTACCCACTCCTGCTTTTGGCTACCAAATCATAGGCCAATTCTGATGCAAAATAGGGATCATGTCATGCAGGCCTTACAGCTGTTATATAGACAGGATCCGTTGTGCATCTCATTTTTCCTTTCTTCTGACAGATCAGAAGAAGGGTCAAATAAATGATGATGTCAGCTAGGCCTAAAGGCAAAATAGTAGCGCAGTCATGGAGTGGGAAGGCTGGGAACAGCATGAGAAGTCCACAGTGTGGCCCTATGACATAGTGGTGAGGTGGAAGTAGCATGAGGAGACCACACAGTGGCTCAATGACAGAGTCTGGAGGTGGCAGCAGCATCAGGAGGAGGCCACAAAGTGGCACAATGACAGTGTGGGGGTGGAAGCAGCATCAGGAGGCCACAGAGTGTGGAGGTGGCGACAGCAGCAGCATCAGGAGGAGGCCACATGGTGGCACAATGACAGTGTGGAGGTGGCAGCAGCAGCAGCATGAGGAGACCACAGAGTGGCACAATGACAGAATGTGGAGGTGGCAGCATCAGGAGGAGGCCACAGAGTGGCACAATGACAGAGTGTGGAGGTGGCAGCAGCATCATCAGGAGGCCACAGAGTGTCACAATGACAGAGTGTGGAGTTGGCAGCAGCATCAGGAGGAGGCCACAGGGTGGCACAATGACCGTGTGGAGGTGGCAGCAGCATCAGAAGGCCACTGAGTGGCACAATGACAGAGTGTGGAGGTGGCAGCAGCAGCAGCATGTGGCCAGAAAGTGGCAAGGTGACATAGTGTTGAGGTAGCAGCAGCATCAAGAGACCACAGAGTGGCAAGATGACATAGTGTGGAGGTGGCAACAGCAGCATCAGGAGACCACAGAGTGTCAAGGTGACTGTGTAGAGGTGCAGCAGCTTTAGGAGATCACAGAGTGGCAAGGTGACATAGTGTGGAGGTGGCAGCAGCATCAGGAGACCACAGAGTGGCAAGGTGACATAGTGATCAGGAGACCACAGAGTGACCCAGTGACAGAGTGGGGAGGTGGGTGGCAATACCAGTACCAGCTGAAGATGGTGGTGAAAGAAGGAGCACTTGGCATCAGATGTGTGGCATCAGCCAGGTGGCAGCATCAGAATAGTAGCTGAGGCAGGTAGCCAGAAGAAACCGGTCTCTTTTATCAAAGTGTTCTATGTTCAAGTACTGCGCGATGCACTCCTGTTCACCTTCCTGAGTAGTAGGTGTCAGAAGTAGGGATGAGCGAACCCGAACTGTATAGTTCGGGTTCGTACCGAATTTTGGGGTGTCTGTGACACGGACACCGAACCCGAACATTTTCGTAAAAGTCCGGGTTCGGGTTCGGTGTTCGGCGCTTTCTTGGCGCTTTTTGAAAGGCTGCAAAGCAGCCAATCAACAAGCGTCATACTACTTGCCCCAAGAGGCCATCACAGCCATGCCAATAGTAGGCATGGCTGTGATTGGCCAGTGCAGCATGTGACCCAGCCTCTATATAAGCTTGGGTCACGTAGCGCTGCACGTCACTCTGCTGTTACAAGTGTAGGGAGAGGTTGCAGCTGCGACGTTAGGGCGAGATTAGGCAGTGATTAACTCCTCCAAAACACTTAAGACAGTGATCGATCTACAGCTGTGGATCATTGAACTGCTGCTATTCAATTGCTCACTGTTTTTAGGCTGCCCAGAGCGTTTTTCAGTCACTTTTTTCTGGGGTGATCGGCGGCCATTTTGTGGCTTGTGGTGCGCCAGCACAAGCTGCCACCAAGTCCATTTAACCATCAATAGTGTGGTTATTTTTTGCTATATCCTACATCAGGGGCAAGCTGTCACCAAGTCCATTTAACCATCAATAGTGTGGTTATTTTTTGGCTATATCCTACATCAGGGGCAAGCTGCCACCAAGTCCATTTAACCATCAATAGTGTGGTTATTTTTTGGCTATATCCTACATCAGGGGCAAGCTGCCACCAAGTCCATTTAACCATCAATAGTGTGGTTATTTTTTTGCTACATCCTACATCAGGGGCAAGCTGCCACCAAGTCCATTTAACCATCAATAGTGTGGTTATTTAAATCTATCCATAAAAGGGTATATTAGATTCAAGGTGCTAATAGGGTCATTCTCAATAACTTCACACACACGCTACTGTGCATATCCAAGTCTAATTCTGTCCGTAAACGTATACCTGTCACCCAGCGCCTAAATAATAGGCCTCAAATTTATACTCAGCTAAATCTGTGGTTATTGCTGTAGCTGGTCAAGTTATTTTGTGTCCGTAAAAGCACAGTTTTTGTTCTGGTTTGAAATACAATTCCCAACCTAGCAATTTCCTAAATTAGTGGTTTCTGCTGTATCAGGCCTACTTTAAATCTATCCCTAAAAGGGTATATTAGATTCAAGGTGCTGATAGGGTCATTCTCAATAACTTCACACACACGCTACTGTGCATATCCAAGTCTAATTCTGTCCGTAAACGTATACCTGTCACCCAGCGCCTAAATAATAGGCCTCACATTTATATTCAGCTAAATCTGTCATTACTGCTGTGCCTGTATTAGTGTAATACGGTACCTAAATAGATAGCCAGATAGTGTTAGGTGTCTGTAAAAAAAATGCCTGAATTTGAATTCAATACAATGGGCGAAATAATATTTTTCTTATTGTGGTGAACGGTAACAATGAGGAAAACATCTAGTAAGAGACGCGGACGCGGACATGGTCGTGGTGGTGTTAGTGGACCCTCTGGTGCTGGGAAAGGACGTGGCCGTCCTGCCACAGCCACACGTCCTAGTGTACCAATTACCTCAGGTCCCAGTAGCCGCCAGAATTTACAGGGATATTTGGTGGGGCCCAATGCCATTCTAAGGATGGTAAGGCCTGAGCAGGTACAGGCATTAGTCAATTGGGTGGCCGACAGTGGATCCAGCACGTTCACGTTATCTCCCACCCAGTCTTCTGCAGAAAGCGCACAGATGGCGCATGAAAACCAAGCCCATCAGTCTGTCACATCACCCCCATGCATACCAGGGAAACTGTCTGAGCCTCAAGTTATGCAGCAGTCTCTTATGCTGTTTGAAGACTCTGCTGGCAGGGTTTCCCAAGGGCATCCACCTAGCCCTTCCCTAGCGGTGGAAGAGATAGAATGCACTAACGCACAACCACTTATGTTTCCTGATGATGAGGACATGGGAATACCACCTCAGCACGTCTCTGATGATGACGAAACACAGGTGCCAACTGCTGCGTCTTTCTGCAGTGTGCAGACTGAACAGGAGGTCAGGGATGAAGACGATGCAGGGGACAATGAGGTCCTAGACCCCACATGGAATGAAGGTCGTGCCACTGACTTTCACAGTTCGGAGGAAGAGGCAGTGGTGAGACCGAGCCAACAGCGTAGCAAAAGACAAAGAGGGAGCAGTGGGCAAAAGCAGAACACCAGCCGCCAAGAGACTCCGCCTGCTACTGGCCGCCGCCATCTGGGACAGAGCACCCCAAAGGCAGCTTCAAGGAGTTCCCTGGCATGGCACTTCTTCAAACAATGTGCTGACGACAAGACCCGAGTGGTTTGCACGCTGTGCCATCAGAGCCTGAAGCGAGGCATTAACGTTCTGAAGGATCGCCGCCAAGGATCGCAGGGCAACATTCTTTGCCTCCTGTCTCCTCCTCCTCCTACTCAGCTTCCTCCTCCTCTTCTTCCACCTGCTCATCCAGTCAGCCAAGCACATTCACCACCAACTTCAGCACAGCCCGGGGTAAACGTCAGCAGGCCGTTCTGAAACTCATATGTTTGGGGGACAGGCCCCACACCGCACAGGAGTTGTGGCGGGGTATAGAACAACAGACCGACGAGTGGTTGCTGCCGGTGAGCCTCAAGCCCGGCCTGGTGGTGTGCGATAATGGGCGAAATCTCGTTGCAGCTCTGGGACTAGCCGGTTTGACGCACATCCCTTGCCTGGCGCATGTGCTGAATTTGGTGGTGCAGAAGTTCATTCGCAACTACCCCGACATGTCAGAGCTGCTGCATAAAGTGCGGGCCGTCTGTTCGCGCTTCCGGCGTTCACATCCTGCCGCTGCTCGCCTGTCTGCGCTACAGCGTAACTTCGGCCTTCCCGCTCACCGCCTCATATGCGACGTGCCCACCAGGTGGAACTCCACCTTGCACATGCTGGACAGACTGTGCGAGCAGCAGCAGGCCATAGTGGAGTTTCAGCTGCAGCACGCACGGGTCAGTCGCACTGCGGAACAGCACCACTTCACTACCAATGACTGGGCCTCCATGCGAGACCTGTGTGCCCTGTTGCGCTGTTTCGAGTACTCCACCAACATGGCCAGTGGCGATGACGCCGTTATCAGCGTTACAATACCACTTCTATGTCTCCTTGAGAAAACACTTAGGGCGATGATGGAAGAGGAGGTGGCCCAGGAGGAGGAAGAGGGGTCATTTTTAGCACTTTCAGGCCAGTCTCTTCGAAGTGACTCAGAGGGAGGTTTTTTGCAACAGCAGAGGCCAGGTACAAATGTGGCCAGACAGGGCCCACTACTGGAGGATGAGGAGGACGAGGATGAGGAGGAGGTGGAGGAGGATGAGGATGAAGCATGTGTAGTGTACGGGGACGGTAATGCCCGTCACTACAGAAGGGTCACTTGTGTGCTGTCGTCCCCCTTATTTATGGGGAAGTTGGTATAAGTCGTCTTTATAAAATGTAATGTAATGTAATGCTATGTACTTCCCTGTTACTGTGAAATTTGCATGTGCAGGCCTGCTAGGGGTGTCATTTCAGCTCTTAGTCACTAGAGGGAGCTAGGGAGCCCTAGTTTATATAAGGCCCAGTCAGGGAAAGGAGAGGAGTCTGGAGTTAGAGTCTAAAGTTGTGGTTGAA
This sequence comes from Bufo bufo, assembly GCF_905171765.1. Lineage (NCBI taxonomy): Eukaryota > Metazoa > Chordata > Amphibia > Anura > Bufonidae > Bufo > Bufo bufo. The sequence continues at coordinate 805,896,761 of NC_053390.1, read as the reverse complement.
GTCTGTAGTCTAGTCTAACCAGAGATTAGGCTATGTCAGAGTCAAGTCCAGGCCTGAAGCCTGTGGACCAGGAGAGGGTAATGCAGTCCCTGTAACCGGGTTCCAGATCCAAGGAAAAGGTTCCCCTCCTGAATATATATATGCAGAAGCAGGAACACCACAGCTAATCAGCCTGAGGACACTGAGAGAGTGGAGAAGTTTCTAGAGTCAGTGCTGGGAGAGACAGAGGCAAGTCCAGAAAAGCAAGAGGTACTAAAGATAACAGAGGAGGTACTTGATCATTATAAAACCAAGGATATAAGCCAGAGCTAGGGCATCGGGCCTTGGAGAAGAGTTTCTATGTTCCAGGATCAGTCAGGAATAGAGTGCAAGCCGCCTGTACTACAAATCCTGTGTTTCACACTCTGAAGTCACCTTGCTATATATTGCCTGCATCAAATGTACTGCAACCAACTGTCTGCAAAGGAACTGCGCTTCCATCTATGTCCATGCATGATGACTACTAAAGTTTGGAGTTCTGTTTTAACATTACGTGGTTCCTCAGTTATTCCTGCTATCAGCAAACGGCGTGCCACCGTTTAATTGGCACTGGCGTCACGAACATTACTTATCATCACCTGCCCTTGCAGAGAGTCAGCCGTCTCAGGTTAGTGTCTATTGCACTACAACACCCAGGAACATCTCTACACCTAACTTGAGTACGCTGCACCTCTCTTTTGGCGTCACGAACAGGATACGCACGCTTTCTAGTGCAAGAAGCGTGAACTTTGTGCCTTATACAGTTGCCCTGTGACCAAAGTGACAGATTGCCTGTTTTATTAAAGTGGACTTTGTGGACTGAAAAACATACCCAAAGTGTGCCTAAAACCTCCAAAAAGCGCTGTGCAGTGTTGCGCTATCAAGAGGAAAGAAATCGCCACATCGGAGTGTGGTTTTATGGACTTTTTATCATCCTGCTTGCTGTCAGTGAATAGACAGCGTTTCTACTAAAGATGGCCGCTGAGCTTGCCGAATTTGCTGCTGCGTCATCTTCATCCCGAAAAAGCGGGAAAAGTTGGCGCCCTTCTGATGAAAAAGCGGGAAGGAGTTCAAGGTCAGGCGCCACTGCTTATCTGGACATTTGCATGTCGGCCAGCATGGACTCCGCCTTCCATATACTGGAATACCTGGGGGGCGGCCTCCCAGTGCAATGGGAGGAGCTGGCTGATCTTATTGGCGCCACCCTATCGCTCTCCAGAGAAGGATCGAGCATGTTGGAGAGTGAGGACTGCGTTGCTGCAACGTCCGCGCCTGAAACATCAAAAATGGAGAATGTTGGTGTCGAGCCAGAGGAGGCTCCACCGGCCTACTCTCCGGGACCGGAGAGACCCGCCTGCCTGCCACGGGAGAAAGAACCAGAGCCCTGCTATGGTGTCATGGTCTTACCTGCTTGCTGCTCTCCTTCGTTTGACATGTGCTGGCGGCCATCTTGGTTTCTGGGTTTCTTGTAGCCTTCCACCCTGCGGCTCCTCCTTCTCCTGGGAGGAGCTGGATGCCTAGCTCATATATATAGGAGGTCTGTGGCTTCAGTTCCTTGCTTGGTCCTCTTGTGTTCACATGCTTCTAAGACTGCTGCTGCTTCTGGTTCCTGATCCTGGCTTCGTCTGACTACCCTGCTGGTTCCTGATCCTGGCTTCGTCTGACTACCCTGCTGGTTCCTGATCCTGGCTTCGTCTGACTACCCTGCTGGTTCCTGATCCTGGCTTCGTCTGACTACCCTGCTGGTTCCTGATCCTGGCTTCGTCTGACTACCCTTCTGGTTCCTGACCTCTGGCTTCGCAAAGACTCTGCTCGGTTTCACCATCCGTTTGGACTTTTGCTTTACAGCTTTATTTTCAATAAAGCCTTCTTATTTTCACTTATCTCTTGTTGTACGTCTGGTTCATGGTTCCGTGACATTAGGACCAAGCCATGAATTCTGACGGTACAGGGCCATCCTCGCTACCCACGCTGGTTGCCAGACTTTATCAGCAGGATCACCTGTTGGGTCGGTTCGCTGTGGCGTTGCAAACCCTGCTTGAACGCACGGCTCATTTCGCTCCCGTTGCCGATGGGTCGGTTGTCGCTCCTGGGCTCGCTCCTACTGCCGCTCCGGTTGTTGCGCCAGAGTCTACCCCGACACCTGTTGTTGCGCCTGCGGTGTTTCGGGGTATGACCGGTTCTGCCCCTCTTCCACAGCGCTTTGGGGGAGAGCCAACCCAGTGCCGAGGTTTCCTTAACCAGGTGGGCATTTATTTTGAGTTGCTGCCACATGCCTTTCCTACTGAGAGATCAAAGGTGGGCTTCTTGATCTCGCTGCTCTCGGACAAGGCCTTGGCCTGGGCCAGCCCTTTATGGGAGAACAACAATCCGGTGGTTGCCGAGTTTTCCGGTTTTGTTGCTTCTCTTCAGAAGGTATTCGATGTGCCGGCTCGTGCTGCCTCTGCTGCGAAGCTCCTTATGTCCATCAGACAGGGTTCACGATCCATAGCTGAATACGCCATTGAGTTTCGTACCCTGGCAGCAGAGGTGGGCTGGAATAATGAGGCTCTGGTCGCTGCTTTCTCTCATGGTCTCTCGGATGCCTTGAAGGATGAGGTTGCAGCTAAGGACCTACCAGTTGAGCTCGAGTCTCTTATTTCTTTCCTGATTTTGATTGACACCAGACTCAGGGTGAGACCTTCCTTTAAGGAGAACCTGCGGAGGTCTTCTAACAGATTGGTGCCTACGTTTGCTGTCCCACCCGTGCCTCCCTCTCCTCCCACGCCTCCTGGGGATGACTTGTCTGGGGGTGAACCCATGCAGCTGGGGTTTGCTCGCCTGTCCGAGGGGGAGAGGGCACTCCGGAGACGCGAGGGCCGATGCATGTACTGTGGTCTCGGTGGGCATTTTCGGTTGGCATGTCCGAACCGTCCGGGAAACGCTCGTACCCTGAGATCCTGTCGGGGGCAGATCTTGGGTGGAGTCTCCTCGTCCCCGGTTTCCCGTGTTGACAAACCACTGATCACTGTTGTCCTCTCCTGGGTCGGGGGCTCGGTGACGACCCAGGCGTTGGTGGACTCTGGTGCTGGTGGTTTGTTCATTGATAGTGTGTTCGCTGCCGCCAATTCCATTCCTCTGCAGGCTCGAGGTTCCCCACTGGCTCTTGAGGCAATAGACGGCAGACCCCTTCTGCCGCCACACGTGACTCATGAGACCCTTCCAGTGGGGATAGCCATTGGTGCCGTTCACAGAGAGTCGGTCTGCCTCCAGGTTATTTCGTCTCTACACTACTCGGTGGTCTTGGGGTACCCCTGGCTCCAGAAGCATAATCCGACTTTCGATTGGAGATCGGTCGAGATCCTCTCGTGGTCACCGCAGTGTGGGGCTAGTTGCATCCATGGGTCTGTCAAGTTGCTGTGTACTTCCTCGGACTCTCTGTTGCCTCCTGAATACGAGGAGTACCGGGATGTATTCGATAAGGTGCGCGCGGTTGCCCTACCTCCGCACCGCCCATACGATTGTGCCATAGAGTTACAATCTGGTGCCGTTCCTCCTCGTGGCAAAGTCTATCCACTGTCGGTAGCGGAGAATGAGGCCATGGAGGAGTACGTGAGGGAGGCGCTTTCACGCGGACACATTCGCAAATCTTCGTCCCCGGCAGGGGCTGGATTTTTCTTTGTGAAAAAGAAGGGCGGTGAGTTGAGGCCTTGCATCGATTACAGGGGTCTCAATCGCATCACGATCAAAAACGCTTACCCGATACCCTTGATTTCCGAGCTGTTCGATCGCCTTAAAGGGGCCACGGTCTTTACCAAACTCGACCTGAGGGCGGCATATAACCTGGTAAGGATCAAGGCGGGCGATGAGTGGAAGACCGCGTTTAACACCAGGACCGGTCATTACGAATCCTTGGTTATGCCCTTTGGGTTGTGCAATGCGCCCGCAGTCTTTCAGGAATTCATCAACGATGTTTTCCGTGACCTGTTGCAGCAGTGTGTGGTAGTCTATTTGGATGACATCTTGGTATATTCTGAATCCATGGAGGCCCACATTCTGGATGTCAGACGAGTGTTGCAACGGTTACGAGAGAACAAGCTGTTCGGTAAGCTTGAGAAATGCGAATTTCACCGATCCCAGGTAACCTTCTTAGGTTACATCATTTCCGCTGAGGGGTTCTCCATGGATCCTGAGAAGGTTTCGGCTGTCTTACAGTGGCCCCAGCCCAGTGGTCTTCGTTCCCTGCAGCGCTTTTTGGGCTTCGCCAATTATTATCGGAAGTTCATCAGGGACTTTTCCATGCTGGCCAAGCCTCTCACGGATCTGACCAGGAAGGGCAGTAATTCCCAGGTCTGGCCGCTCGAGGCCATCCGAGCTTTTGAGGCCCTAAAGTCCGCCTTTGTGTCGGCTCCGATTCTGTCGCATCCCAACCCTGGGTTGCCCTTTGTCCTCGAGGTGGACGCGTCTGAGACGGGAGTAGGCGCCCTTCTGTCTCAGCGTAGAACACCAGAGGGTCCTCTGCTTCCTTGTGGGTTTTACTCCCGGAAACTGTCTTCCGCGGAGTGCAACTATCAGATTGGTGACAGGGAGTTATTGGCCATCGTGCAGGCCCTTAAAGAATGGAGGCACTTGCTCGAGGGTTCGGTGGTTCCGGTTCTCATCCTGACGGACCACAAGAATCTGACCTACCTTTCTGAGGCCAAGAGATTGACACCACGTCAGGCCAGATGGGCTCTGTTCTTGTCACGTTTTAATTACGTGGTCTCCTACCTACCCGGTTCCAAGAACATCAGGGCGGATGCCTTATCACGGCAGTACTCCGAGCTGTCCAGGGAGGAGTCGATTCCGACTTCGGTCATACCTCCGAATCAGATCCTGGCCGCCATTCGCACCAGCCTGACCTCTCCCCTGGGTGAGCAGATTTTGGCGGCTCAATCTGGTGCTCCCTCTGGGAGACCCAACGGCAGATGTTTTGTGCCTGAGGAGTTGCGCACTCGGTTGTTGCGAACCTACCATAACTCCAAGACCGCGGGGCATCCTGGAAAGAATCAGCTGTCCTGGGCTGTTTCACGTCTGTTCTGGTGGCCTTCCCTACGTTCCGACATCGCCGCATATGTAGCGGCATGCTCCGTTTGTGCCCAGAGTAAGTCCCCTCGGCACCTTCCGTTGGGCCTTCTGCAACCCATAGCCACCGGGGAGCGCCCATGGTCACACCTGGGGATGGATTTCATTGTGGACCTCCCTGCATCCCGAGGCCATACGGTCATTCTCATGATTGTGGATCGGTTTTCCAAAATGTGCCACTGTGTTCCTCTCAAGAAGTTACCCTCTGCACAAGAGTTGGCCACGATTTTTGCCAGGGAGGTCTTCCGGTTGCACGGTTTGCCTAAGGAGATTGTGTCGGATCGGGGGAGTCAGTTTGTGTCCAGGTTCTGGCGCGCCTTTTGCTCCCAGTTGGGGATTCATCTCTCCTTCTCCTCGGCCTACCACCCTCAGTCCAATGGGGCCGCAGAACGATCCAATCAGGCCTTGGAGCAATTCCTTCGTTGCTATGTCTCCGATCACCAAGACAATTGGGTTGACCTCCTGCCTTGGGCTGAGTTTGCCAGGAACACGGCGGTGAACTCTTCCTCTGGGACGTCTCCCTTCATGGCCAATTATGGGTTCCAACCTGCCGTGTTACCGGAGGTATTCTCTCCCCAGGATATTCCGGCTGTGGAGGATCACCTTTCCGTCCTACGTGCTTCTTGGGTACAGATCCAGAAGTCCCTTGAGGTCTCTGCGCAGCGCCAGAGACTCCAGGCTGATCGCAGACGAGCGCCTGCTCCTTCCTACCAGGTCGGAGACCGTGTATGGTTGTCCACCCGCAACCTCAACCTTCGAGTGCCCACTCCCAAGCTGGCGCCTCGCTTTGTTGGTCCCTTCCGAGTGCTTCGCAGGGTAAACCCGGTAGCCTATGCCCTTGCGCTTCCTCCTGGCATGCGGATCTCCAACGTGTTTCATGTCTCCCTGTTGAAGCCACTGGTGTGTAATCGTTTCACTTCCTCGGTTCCTCGGCCTCGTCCGGTCCAAGTGGGCAATCGTGAGGAATATGAGGTGAGCAATATCCTGGACTCACGCCTGGTCCGCGGTCGGTTGCAGTTTTTGGTCCATTGGCGTGGTTATGGTCCAGAGGAGCGTTCCTGGGTTCCCTCCGCAGATGTCCATGCTCCTGCCTTGCTCCGAGCCTTCCACGCACGCTTCCCTCAGAAACCGTTTTGTGCTCCGCGGAGGAGGGGCCCTTGAGGGGGAGGTACTGTCATGGTCTTACCTGCTTGCTGCTCTCCTTCGTTTGACATGTGCTGGCGGCCATCTTGGTTTCTGGGTTTCTTGTAGCCTTCCACCCTGCGGCTCCTCCTTCTCCTGGGAGGAGCTGGATGCCTAGCTCATATATATAGGAGGTCTGTGGCTTCAGTTCCTTGCTTGGTCCTCTTGTGTTCACATGCTTCTAAGACTGCTGCTGCTTCTGGTTCCTGATCCTGGCTTCGTCTGACTACCCTGCTGGTTCCTGATCCTGGCTTCGTCTGACTACCCTGCTGGTTCCTGATCCTGGCTTCGTCTGACTACCCTGCTGGTTCCTGATCCTGGCTTCGTCTGACTACCCTGCTGGTTCCTGATCCTGGCTTCGTCTGACTACCCTTCTGGTTCCTGACCTCTGGCTTCGCAAAGACTCTGCTCGGTTTCACCATCCGTTTGGACTTTTGCTTTACAGCTTTATTTTCAATAAAGCCTTCTTATTTTCACTTATCTCTTGTTGTACGTCTGGTTCATGGTTCCGTGACATATGGCTCTTGGAGAGACTTCTTTCAGCCCTCTTTCAAATGGTCCTCATTAATGGCAGAGATCCGGGAGGCCGCTATAAAGCGGAATACCAAGACTAAAATATATTATGAGGAACTGACCAAGACAATCCATGAACGACACACCAACACCCAACCCCGCCTGGAAAGGAGAAAGGGGTTGGTGGTGTCCTTTGACAAAACCCGTGGCTATGGGTTCATCCAAGATTATCTAACTGGCAGAGACTTGTATGTTAACAGAAGATCTGTCAAGAGAGACTACCTCCCTTCCTATCAGCACAGCCTCCGCGAGGGAGAGGAAGTGGAGTTCACCCCTGCCGAGAGCCTGAGAGGCCCTTATGCAACTGCCGTGACCCGTCCCAAGCGAGAACCTGAGGACTGGGAGGCAGAAGAAGACTACTCTGGCAGCGAGCGGGAACCTGAACGCTCTCCAGAGCCGGCCCATCACGCCTTCCAGGAGCGGAGCTCCTTCATTGGGCCTAACGTCTTCTGGCAGCCAACCGTGTTGGAAAAATGGGTGAGCCCCTATCCTTCCCCCGAGCTGCCTCGTCGGGAGAAGACCGTACAAGACATGGAGAATTTAAAAGGACTTCGGGTTACCTTGGAGAATATCCGGAAGGGTAGGAGACCCGATGCGCCACCGGAATCTGCAAAGGCCGCGTCCGAGCCATCGTTGACTGTACCTGCGCCGGCGGCGCCAGCAGAGGACAGCGATTCCGACACAGAGAGCATTGGTGACCAGATCGTCCGGCTGGAGGAAAAGTTGCGGGAGCTGCGCAAGATTACCACCGCCAGGATCCGGACGCCGCCTAAGGAGGATGAGGTAAGGGTGCCTGTCACCACCCGTAGACCACCTTCTGTCACCCCCGCTCCGTTGCGGCCCCAAAGAGGACCCGCTAGTGCTGTGAACTGCTGCACAGAGCCCACTGGACCGCTTGCGGCGGCGGTACCCAGTGCCGCACCACCCACAATCATTATGCCGGGACCGGTACGGTCCACCCGAGGGTCTAACCCTAGGCCCATGGGGCCAATACCTATTAGGGGCCCCTTTACCTTGCAGCTGCCCCCTGACACCGTTATGTGGGCACATCCTCCTGTAGAGGACTACTACAGGCCGTACTTGCTAGCAGAGCCGGGTAATTATGACATACCCCTGTGAATCAGCCTGCTAGGCCTTTGATTTATTTCACCAAAGAATGATGTTGTTAACCCTTCCAGGACAGGAGTCCTATGTTTTCTGGTCCTTTGTTGCTGCTGCCAGTTCATCCACGGCTCAGTGGTAGGTGTGACTCACTGAAATAATAAACTCAACAAAGCCAAGTTTGTTTCCAGGATCTCCTGCCTGCTTTTGCTATTTTCCACCACGTTGTGCCTGTTCCGTTGTTGCACCTTTTACCCTTAACCCCCTTTTCAGGTTGATCAGGGGTATTACAGCACTTGTTTTCTATTATACAATTTTATTGTGCAACTTGAAACTAAGGAACCGTGTCCGGAGATAGACTCAAAAGAACCTGAGCCTCTGAGATTTTTGCTCTTTTAAAAGGAAATGTGCCCAGAGATGGACTCCACCGCATGAGAGCCTCTGTGATTTATAGGAAGATAACCTGGGTACGGACTCAGATTTGTTCTTTGAGCCTCCAAGAACTTTTATACTGTTTTACCGTTTCTTGCTGTTCTAATATGGACTTATTCATTGTCATGGACTATCCTGGTATTAATGTCACGCTGTGCCAGGTCAGCGCCCCAGTTCCATTCACTATCCTGAGAGAAGAGAACGACGCCCCTTGTCACCACCCTTCACCTTTGCCAATTGGACCTGATATGAATGTAAATGCAGATGAATGACATATATGTATGCCTGCATGTCTCTTTTTCTGTTTCAGGTAAAGATTCCAGTTGGGCGGGCCCTGATGGAGTACGAGGTCATACTCAGCTTAAAGCAGTGGGGTATGTAGTGTACGGGGACGGTAATGCCCGTCACTACAGAAGGGTCACTTGTGTGCTGTCGTCCCCCTTAACTATGGGGAAGTTGGTATAAGTCGTCTTTATAAAATGTAATGTAATGTAATGCTATGTACTTCCCTGTTACTGTGAAATTTGCATGTGCAGGCCTGCTAGGGGTGTCATTTCAGCTCTTAGTCACTAGAGGGAGCTAGGGAGCCCTAGTTTATATAAGGCCCAGTCAGGGAAAGGAGAGGAGTCTGGAGTTAGAGTCTAAAGTTGTGGTTGAAGTCTGTAGTCTAGTCTAACCAGAGATTAGGCTATGTCAGAGTCAAGTCCAGGCCTGAAGCCTGTGGACCAGGAGAGGGTAATGCAGTCCCTGTAACCGGGTTCCAGATCCAAGGAAAAGGTTCCCCTCCTGAATATATATATGCAGAAGCAGGAACACCACAGCTAATCAGCCTGAGGACACTGAGAGAGTGGAGAAGTTTCTAGAGTCAGTGCTGGGAGAGACAGAGGCAAGTCCAGAAAAGCAAGAGGTACTAAAGATAACAGAGGAGGTACTTGATCATTATAAAACCAAGGATATAAGCCAGAGCTAGGGCATCGGGCCTTGGAGAAGAGTTTCTATGTTCCAGGATCAGTCAGGAATAGAGTGCAAGCCGCCTGTACTACAAATCCTGTGTTTCACACTCTGAAGTCACCTTGCTATATATTGCCTGCATCAAATGTACTGCAACCAACTGTCTGCAAAGGAACTGCGCTTCCATCTATGTCCATGTATGATGACTACTAAAGTTTGGAGTTCTGTTTTAACATTACGTGGTTCCTCAGTTATTCCTGCTATCAGCAAACGGCGTGCCACCGTTTAATTGGCACTGGCGTCACGAACATTACTTATCATCACCTGCCCTTGCAGAGAGTCAGCCGTCTCAGGTTAGTGTCTATTGCACTACAACACCCAGGAACATCTCTACACCTAACTTGAGTACGCTGCACATGTTCACAGCGGGGTGGCACCCAACGCAGCTCGGGCCCATCACTGGTGCGTGGCTGGGGGGAAACGCAGGACGATGACGATACGCCTCCCACAGAGGACAGCTTGTCCTTACCTCTGGGCAGCCTGGCACACATGAGCGACTACATGCTGCAGTGCCTGCGCAACGACAGCAGAGTTGCCCACATTTTAACGTGTGCGGACTACTGGGTTGCCACCCTGCTGGATCCACGGTACAAAGACAATGTGCCCACCTTACTTCCTGCACTGGAGCGTGATAGGAAGATGCGCGAGTACAAGTGCACGTTGGTAGACGCGCTACTGAGAGCATTCCCAAATGTCACAGGGGAACAAGTGGAAGCCCAAGGCGAAGGCAGAGGAGGAGCAAGAGGTCGCCAACGCAGCTGTGTCACGGCCAGCTCCTCTGAGGGCAGGGTTAGCATGGCAGAGATGTGGAAAAGTTTTGTCACCACGCCACAGCTAACTGCACCACCTCCTGATACGGAACGTGTTAGCAGGAGGCAACATTTCACTAACATGGTGGAACAGTACCTGTGCACACCCCTCCACGTACTGACTGATGGTTCGGCCCCATTCAACTTCTGGGTCTCCAAATTGTCCACGTGGCCAGAGCTAGCCTTTTATGCCTTGGAGGTGCTGGCCTGCCCGGCGGCCAGCGTTTTGTCTGAACGTGTATTCAGCAGGGCAGGGGGCGTCATTACAGACAAACGCAGCCGCCTGTCTACAGCCAATGTGGACAAGCTGACGTTCATAAAAATGAACCAGGCATGGATCCCACAGGACCTGTCCATCCCTTGTGCAGATTAGATATTAACTACCTCCCCTTAACAATATATTATTCTACTCCAGGGCACTTCCTCATTCAATACTATTTTTATTTTCATTTTACCATTATATTGCGGGGCAACCCAAAGTTGAATGAACCTCTCCTCTGTCTGGGTGCCGGGGCCTAAAAATATCTGACAGTGGCCTGTTCCAGTGGTGGGTGACGTGAAGCCTGATTCTCTGCTATGACATGAAGACAGATTCTGTGCTGACATGAAGCCTGATTCTATGTTATGGGACCTCTCTCCTCTGTCTGGGTGCCGGGGCCCAAATTATATGACAATGGACTGTTCCAATGTTGGGTGACGTGAAGCCAGATTCTCTGCTATGGGACCTCTCTCCAATTGATATTGGTTAATTTTTATTTATTTTATTTTTATTTTAATTCATTTCCCTATCCACATTTGTTTGCAGGGGATTTACCTACATGTTGCTGCCTTTTGCAGCCCTCTAGCCCTTTCCTGGGCTGTTTTACAGCCTTTTTAGTGCCGAAAAGTTCAGGTCCCCATTGACTTCAATGGGGTTCGGGTTCGGGACGAAGTTCGGGTCGGGTTCGGATCCCTAACCCGAACATTTCCGGGAAGTTCGGCCGAACTTCTCGAACCCGAACATCCAGGTGTTCGCTCAACTCTAGTCAGAAGAAAACAACAACAAGGTACACTTTGGCTCTACAAGCTTCAGATCGGTATTTACCTTTTCTTGGGTTCTTGTCTGTTTGCCTGTGTGTCTGTGGTGTCTTCCATATTTCTGCTCCTGCGTACAAAGTGAAGGGGATATTGGGAGGCTGGACCCTATTGTGATTAGTTTTACTGAGCCTGCCCCGGCCGGCGGCAATGCTCAGTTTCAAACTCAGCTCGCTCGCGCTCGCATGGAGCGCTTGTGTGACGTCACGGTTAGAGCCAGCCCTGTACCTCACATGGATCCAAAGATCTCCTCATTCATTGCTCTGCTAGATTTATATCAAGCTGACAGCTCAAGGGGAGTGTCTTTTCTACTGAAGCTCAGGAGATGTGTCCATTCCACTGCAGCTCTCGCCCTATCACAGCTCAGAAGGCGTGTCCATTCTACTGCAGCTCTCACCCTATCACAGCTCAGGAGGCGTGTCCATTCCACTGCAGCTCTCGCCCTATCACAGCTCAGAAGGCTTGTCCATTCTGCTGCAGCTCTCACCCTATCACAGCTCAGAAGGCTTGTATATTCTACTGCAGCTCTCACCCTATCACAGCTCAGGAGGCGTGTCCATTCCACTGCAGCTCTCGCCCTATCATAGCTCAGAAGGCTTGTCCATTCTACTGCAGCTCTCACCCTATCACAGCTCAGAAGGCTTGTCCATTCCACTGCAGCTCTCGCCCTATCACAGCTCAGAAGGCGTGTCCATTCTACTGCAGCTCTCACTCTATCACAGCTCAGGAGGCGTGTCCATTCCACTGCAGCTCTCGCCCTATCACAGCTCAGAAGGCTTGTCCATTCCACTGCAGCTCTCGTCCTATCACAGCTCAGGAGGCGTGTCCATTCCACTGCAGCTCTCACCCTATCACAGCTCAGGAGGCGTGTCCATTCCACTGCAGCTCTCGCCCTATCACAGCTCAGAAGGCTTGTCCATTCTACTGCAGCTCTCATCCTATCACAGCTCCGGAGGCGTGTCCATTCCACTGCAGCTCTCGTCCTATCACAGCTCAGAAGGCGTGTCCATTCCACTGCTGCTCTCACCCTTTCACAGCTCAGGAGGCAGTTGAAAGATGAAACTGAGCATGTGCGGCCTACTTAATGAGCCAGTCAAAGAAATAATAAAAGAAGTGGCCCTACACAGATACATTTTATTGAATAACTCAGTAGCTATACAAAATGTTTTATTACATTAAATTACAAAGGTATTCAGATCAAGGTGCTGGTTTGGAAACTGTATAATATTTTTTGTCGGACAACCCCTTTAAATAATTAACTTATTAATTAAGCACTGCTCTTTGCTCCAGCCTGTCGAAACCATTAGCTTCAAAGAATGGCCATTTATATTGCATTCCCTCAGGTCCCCCGCTGCTCATTATTAGACAGGGAACTCGAATATAAAAAAATAAATAAATGGCAGTTAAAACCACACTAACCAATTAAACTTGAACTGACGTTACACCATAAAATGGACCAAGAGAGGACATTGTATATTGATCAACCATTATAGGTGAGGGTCAAGGTGAATGGCAATCCCATAGATAACGTAATAAGGAAAATTAAAAATGAAATAGATTCAAAGATAAAGAGAGATATTCTATCAGCGACTACTAATAAAGCGGAGCCACACCGGATATTAATAATGTTTATAGACTGGAAATTGCCATAAAGCTCGGGATGAAAGATACTTTGCTTCATAGTTGGAATGAGGGAGTTATATCATTCACAGTGACAGAGACCAGAAAGGAGAGTAGCATTAGGCTAATAAAACTTTATTAATACCATAAACAAGGTGTTTGCTGATACATTTGGACATTCTTTACAGCAAACAAATGTGAAATCTCAATCTACTGACTGTGGCTTCCATTAGTCTGTCAGCGGCATTAGCTGTAAAGAGCATTATCCATCACCTTTAATGATTGTCAGAGGTGGGGTAATGAAGTGCCTTTAAATTCACAAAGCTTGGAATGAAGTAGGAGTGTGGAATCACATATATAGTGTATAAAGTGAGGGAACACAGTGTGGATGGTTTGGCGGTTTTAATCAGCAAGAGTGACCATGCTCCTGGTCCCGGGGCTCTACCTGGTATGTTTATTCCTCCTACTGTACACGGCTAAGAACATTTCTTGGCTATTCATTGATGACCATTGCAAGATTATGGCTATTGGTCAGCAGAAGACCCTGTGGACACAGGCTACACACACTGGACACATGCTACACACAAACTCCATACACTGGACACAGGTTACACACACACTCCACACACTGGACACAGGCTACACACACACACTCCACACACTGGACACATGCTACACACACACACTCCACACACTGGACACAGGCTACACACACACTACACATACTGGACACATGCTACACACAAACTCCACACACTGGACACATGCTACACACACACTCCACACACTGGACACAGGCTACACACACACTCCACACACTGGACACAGGCTACACACAAACTCCACACACACTGGACACAGGCTACACACACTCCACACACTGGACACAGGCTACACACACACTACACATACTGGACACATGCTACACTCACACTCCACACACTGGACACATGCTACACACACACTACACACACTGGACACATGCTACACACAAACTCCACACACTGGACACAGGCTACACACACTCCACACACTGGACACAGGCTACACACACACTCCACACACTGGACACATGTTACACACACACTCCACACACTGGACACAGGCTACACACACTCTCCACACACTGGACACAGGCTACACACACACTGCACACACTGGACACAGGCTACACACACACTACACATACTGGACACAGGCTACACACACACTACACATACTGGACACAGGCTACACACACACTCCACACACTGGACACAGGCTACACACACACTCCACACACTGGACACAGGCTACACACACACTCCACACACTGGACACATGCTACACACACACTCCACACACACTGGACACATGTTACACACACTCTCCACACACTGGACACAGGCTACACACACACTCCACACACTGGACACATGCTACACTCACACTCCACACACTGGACACATGCTACACACACACTCCACACACACTGGACACATGTTACACACACTCTCCACACACTGGACACAGGCTACACACACACTCCACACACTGGACACAGGCTACACACACACTACACATACTGGACACAGGCTACACACACACTCCACACACTGGACACATGCTACACACACACTCCACACACTGGACACAGGCTACACACACACTCCACACACTGGACACAGGCTACACACACACTACACATACTGGACACAGGCTACACACACACTGCACACACTGGACACATGCTACACACACAGTCCACACACTGGACACATGCTACACACACACTCCACACACTGGACACATGCTACACACACACTGCCCACACTGGACACATGTTACACACACACTCCACACACTGGACACAGGCTACACACACACTCCACACACTGGACACAGGCTACACACACACTCCACACACTGGACACATGCTACACACACAGTCCACACACTGGACACATGCTACACACACACTCCACACACTGGACACATGCTACACACACACTATACACACTGGACACAGGCTACACACACACTGCCCACACTGGACACATGCTACACACACAGTCCACACACTGGACACATGCTACACACACAGTCCACACACTGGACACATGCTACACACACACTGCCCACACTGGACACATGTTACACACACACTGCCCACACTGGACACATGTTACACACACACTCCACACACTGGACACATGCTACACACAAACTGCCCACACTGGACACAGGCTACACACACACTTCACACACTGGACACATGTTACACACACACTCCACACACTGGACACAGGCTACACACACACACTCCACACACTGGACACATGCTACACACACACTCCACACACTGGACACAGGCTACACACACACACTCCACACACTGGACACATGCTACACACACACTCCACACACTGGACACATGCTACACACACACTCCACACACTGGACACAGGCTACACACACACTCCACACACTGGACACAGGCTACACACACACTCCACACACTGGACACATGCTACACACACACTCCACACACTGGACACAGGCTACACACACACTCCACACACTGGACACAGGCTACACACACAGTCCACACACTGGACACATGCTACACACACACTCTACACACTGGACACAGGCTACACACACACTCCACACACTGAACACATGCTACACACACAGTCCACACACTGGACACATGCTACACACACACTCTACACACTGGACACATGCTACACACACACTCTACACACTGGACACATGTTACACACACTCTCCACACACTGGACACAGGCTACACACACTCTACACACTGGACACATGTTACACACACTCTCCACACACTGGACACAGGCTACACACAAACTCCACACACACTGGACACATGCTACACACACACTCCACACACTGGACACAGGCTACACACAAACTCCACACACACTGGACACATGCTACACACACACTCCACACACTGGACACAGGCTACACACACACTCCACACACTGGACACAGGCTACACACACACACTCCACACACTGGACACATGCTACACACACACTCCACATACTGGACACAGGCTACACACACACTACACATACTGGACACATGCTACACACACACTCCACACACTGGACACAGGCTACACACACACTCCACACACTGGACACATGCTACACACACACTCCACACACTGGACACAGGCTACACACACACTCCACACACTGGACACAGGCTACACACACTCTACACACTGGACACATGTTACACACACACTCCACACACTGGACACAGGCTACACACACACTCCACACACTGGACACAGGCTACACACACACTCCACACACTGGACACAGGCTACACACACTCTACACACTGGACACATGTTACACACACTCTCCACACACTGGACACATGCTACACACACACTCCACACACTGGACACAGGCTACACACACACTCCACACACTGGACACAGGCTACACACACACTCCACACACTGGACACAGGCTACACACACTCTACACACTGGACACATGTTACACACACTCTCCACACACTGGACACAGGCTACACACACTCTCCACACACTGGACACAGGCTACACACACACTCCACACACTGGACACAGGCTACACACACACTCCACACACTGGACACATGCTACACACACACTCCACACACTGGACACAGGCTACACACACACTCTCGCTTGAATTTCTGGTGTGAAATCTCGCGCAGCCCGAGATGACATCACTACAGGATTTCGGTTAAGATCTTCAAGCAAGATGGCGGCGGGGGGCCCGTTGCGAGCAAATGGATGAGGTAAGTATTATTTTTTTTGGTTTTTTTTACACTATTTCAGGTTAAATCTATTTGCTACCGCAAAGCATGAGGAAATTTGGCTTTGCGGCAATTTGTGGACTTCGATTTGCTCATGCCTAGTCACAGCTATGAGGGGAGAGCAAAAACAAAAAAAAATGGCATCTTCAGATCTCATGCAGGCAGTTTTGTAGAAAATGGAGTCCTGTACAAGAAGTAAAGTAGAGTCCTCTGCTTGCCATTTTTTGACATTTTGTTTTTTTCTCATCACTTTAAAGTCCCTGGTGGTCTAGGGCAGTGACAGGGTTAATTTTACATTTCCTGGTGGTCCAGGGCAGTAAAGGGGTCAATGGGAAATTCAGGTTGCTCCTGTAGGTCCCACTCTTAGGTGCCAAGTGCTATCTTCTGCATCTATGGTGACTCAGTGGTTAGTGCTGTTGCCTTGCAGCCCTAGGGTCCTGGGTTTGAATCCAACCAAGTGCAACCTCTGCATGGAGTTCGTGCTTCCACAGATCACTTACCAAAAACTTACTGATAGGATCATTTGGAATTAGATTGCGAGCTCCAGCGGGGGATATAGACGATTTCTGTACCAGGCTGCAGGAACATGTTGGTGCTATATAAATGTATCAGGATCATTTTAATTCCCCTGCGGTCTAGGGTAGTGAAGGGGTCAAGCAAAATATTCAGTATTCTCCTGGAGGTCCTATTCTTGGGGAGTCATCTTAGAAGTGGGAGCCCGCTGGTAGAGTACCTAGTTTGATTTCCCCTTTATCCTGCCCTGGCTACATGTATGCTGCTCAGTTATCAAACTGTTCGGTTTACGTAATGAGGTATTACATATATCGGCTGGTGCTTGTCCTCAAGGTATTACACCGCCGCAGGCAGAGAAGAAGCTGTAAATAAGAATCCGTCTTTGAATATGAATGTCCTCATGTGTCAGTGTCAGAGTCGTTTCTCGGAAAACCAATCACTGCTCATTGTTCCGGTTACATTGCCAAGTGATAAATATGTCAGGGACACAAGTCATGTCTATGTGGATACAAGAATAAAATGTGATGCCTACAGAGATATCCCTGGTCCTTTTGAGACTTGTCACAGCTCACTTCATATCTCTGTTGTGGCTTCCGTAATGGACAGACAGGACCGTGCCCAACAGACTGGTCCATCCATGTTCCTTTGTACTTCCTGAGCAGTGGCTTTGACGGCAGCCTAAGGGTAAATTTTACAGAGGACGAAAATGCTTTGAATTTTTTTGCAGGTTTATGCCAGTATTGTGCGTAAACTACAAGGAAAGTGGATGAGATTTTTACAAATCTCATTCAAACGTAGAATTTTTCTGGGAGGAAATTGACCCGCGTTGCAGATTTTGAACCTCATGACAATTTCTGTTGCCAACTGGTGTCAATTTAATGAAAATTTTCAATGAGAACTTAAATGAGGAAGTCAAAATCTGCAATGGAACGTATTCCTGCACATTTTCATGCAGATACCACAAAATTTCCAACTGTGATTTTTCAAAAATTGACTTTTTTTTTTTTTTACCCTTTCAGTATTCGGGGAGAAAAATCTCCGGCGGCAAAAAAAATCACAATATCAGGTCGAAACTCTGCACGGTATAAAGACTTACTGCTACGGATTTTCCAGTGTTGTTTGTGGATTTGCTGAAAAAATATTCTGCAGGAAATCCAACACATGTGACAACGTCAGCCAATGACTCACAGCAGAATTTGTTTGCCAAAAATTTGATCCGTCGAGTTGGAAGATTTTGCCCAGGAACAGCTGGAAGTACAGTTGCTGCCACAGGCGACTGATCAGTCCCATCCCAGGATCTAAGGGGTTAAATGACACCCATCAGCAGGATCAAATTAATTAAACCAGGCATACTGCGGTGACCGGGCCACAGTATTTTGTACTCGTGGTTCGGAGGCATCCTGGGAGCTCCCTTTGAGTCCTTTTTGGACAGTTATCTCTACTGGACTTGCTCTACACCTCTCCTGTCGTTGGCTGGCTTTCTGTAGATGCTGTTTTCTCTATCCTGGGTGGATCCAGGTCCAGAATGAGCTAAAGTGTCAGCTTCAACATTTTCCACGTGTTCTGGTTGCTGACTAGATATTGACTAGACTGCACTACGACTGACTGATTCCTCCTCTCTAGAATGTTGTGCCCTATCTTTATATATCGGGTAAAACCATCCCCATCTAGTGGTAGCTATAAGTATGGCCGATCGGTTTCTTGTGCATACAAAATATAGTAAATATATACAACACAGGAAAAATATATATTTCTCTCTCTCTCTCTCTCTCTCTCTCTCTCCCTCTCTTGACTCTTCGAGGAAGATTCTGCAATACACCCAGGTAGGGTTGATCCTGCTGATTAAAATGATATCTGTCTTGTGAAAATCGGTTGCAGCATTACAGAGAAAAAAGGACTTTTATACGTCATGCCAATAAAGGCTTCAGTGCAGAGAGGGGCGTCGCAAGCACTGGAAAGCAGAGGCTAGACCACGCCCTTCAGTGCACTGCAGTTGCTATTTGCATAAAGACTAAAAGTCTTTTTTCTCTGGAACACTACAATCGATTATCACAAGACAGGTATCATTGTAATAAGCAGGATTAACCCTACTAGGCAGTATACCTTATTTATTGGAGCTTATCCTGCTGGCGGGCGCCCTTTAAGTAGCTATGAGACTTTGCCACAACCTATACAATTTTTCATGGTAATCAGAAAACGCCAGCAAATCAAATTATTTAAAAAAATATATTCCTCATGGACTGTGCCTTTGGTGGGGGGGTTATATTTTCTTGACTACCCCAACCCGCGGCTGAGACTGATGTGTAGTTACCAGGTTCTTATTGTTCAGATGGGATTTGGAAGATCTCGTTAGCGCAGCAGCCTCTAAATGTTTACAATTAATTAACCTCTTACAGCTCCCGTTACAGTCATCACGGTTATTCCGGTGACATTGTGGCATCTGGACGCCAAAGTAATTTTCCATGGCTTGTGTATGCGGTGACAGCGTGAGCAGGTGCAGCCTGTGCAGTACATGTGGCAGGACGCGCAGCACTTAGGAGATGTCGGCTGAATGACAGATGTGCGGGTGAGGCGGAGGATGCAGGGGGATGTCGTGATGACATTTCACACTACAAGTCCTGTGAATAATGACATGATGGAAGAGACACACGAGCGGCGGATGGGATAATGGTCGGCAAAGTGGTGGTGGCAGCTGTGCTTTGTTAATACTGACGTACACAGCAGTTTATGTCCATGTAATATCTCTATTAGACGTCATGGGGGTCTGCAGGACAATAACACCAGCCGAGATAAGTTCTTTACTCGCATTTTGGCTTCTTAGCAGATCCCCCCACTTATTGAGGGGAATCTTCCGCTATATGTGGCAGGTACCTGATAATATTCACGTTATTACCCATGGTTTATATACAGTATGAGGTAACCAGAGGCTGTATAGTCCCCTCCAGCCCAGTACGCCCACCACAAACACAGACACTCCCATGTACACCTTCACATGTAACAGCACAGATAACACAGTGATAGCTCTGAGTATAGATAATGTAGTAGATGTCACCTGCAGTCCTATGTAACATCACAGATAACACAGTGATAGCTCTGAGTATAGATAATGTAGTAGATGTCACCTGCAGTCCTATGTAACATCACAGATAACACAGTGATAGCTCTGAGTATAGATAATGTAGTAGATGTCACCTGCAGTCCTATGTAACATCACAGATAATTCAGTGATAGCTCTGAGTATAAATAATGTAGTAGATGTCACCTGCAGTCCTATGTAACAGCACAGATAATTCAGTGACAGCTCTGAGTATAAATAATGTAGTAGATGTCACCTGCAGTCCTATGTAACAGCACAGATAATTCAGTGATAGCTCTGAGTATAAATAATGTAGTAGATGTCACCTGCAGTCCTATGTAACCGCACAGATAATTCAGTGATAGCTCTGAGTATAGATAATGTAGTAGATGTCCCCTGCAGTCCTATGTAACAGCACAGATAACACAGTGATAGCTCTGAGTATAGATAATGTAGTAGATGTCACCTGCAGTCCTATGTAACAGCACAGATAATTCAGTGATAGCTCTGAGTATAAATAATGTAGTAGATGTCACCTGCAGTCCTATGTAACCGCACAGATAATTCAGTGATAGCTCTGAGTATAGATAATGTAGTAGATGTCCCCTGCAGTCCTATGTAACAGCACAGATAACACAGTGATAGCTCTGAGTATAGATAATGTAGTAGATGTCACCTGCAGTCCTATGTAACATCACAGATAATTCAGTGGTAGCTCTGAGTATAAATAATGTAGTAGATGTCACCTGCAGTCCTATGTAACATCACAGATAATTCAGTGATAGCTCTGAGTATAGATAATGTAGTAGATGTCACCTGCAGTCCTATGTAACATCACAGATAATTTAGTGGTAGCTCTGAGTATAAATAATGTAGTAGATGTCACCTGCAGTCCTATGTAACATAACAGATAATTCAGTGATAGCTCTGAGTATAGATAATGTAGTAGATGTCCCCTGCAGTCCTATGTAACAGCACAGATAATTCAGTGATAGCTCTGAGTATAGATAATGTAGTAGATGTCACCTGCAGTCCTATGTAACATTACAGATAATTCAGTGATAGCTCTAAGTATAGATAATGTAGTAGATGTCACCTGCAGTCCTATGTAACAGCACAGATAATTCAGTGATAGCTCTAAGTATAGATAATGTAGTAGATGTCACCTGCAGTCCTATGTAACATCACATATAATTCAGTGATAGCTCTGAGTATAGATAATGTAGTAGATGTCACCTGCAGTCCTATGTAACATCACATATAATTCAGTGATAGCTCTGAGTATAGATAATGTAGTAGATGTCACCTGCAGTCCTATGTAACAGCACAGATAATTCAGTGATAGCTCTGAGTATAAATAATGTAGTAGATGTCACCTGCAGTCCTATGTAACAGCACAGATAATTCAGTGATAGCTCTGAGTATAGATAATGTAGTAGATGTCCCCTGCAGTCCTATGTAACAGCACAGATAACACAGTGATAGCTCTGAGTATAGATAATGTAGTAGATGTCACCTGCAGTCCTATGTAACATCACAGATAATTCAGTGGTAGCTCTGAGTATAAATAATGTAGTAGATGTCACCTGCAGTCCTATGTAACATCACAGATAATTCAGTGATAGCTCTGAGTATAGATAATGTAGTAGATGTCACCTGCAGTCCTATGTAACATCACAGATAATTTAGTGGTAGCTCTGAGTATAAATAATGTAGTAGATGTCACCTGCAGTCCTATGTAACATCACAGATAATTCAGTGATAGCTCTGAGTATAGATAATGTAGTAGATGTCCCCTGCAGTCCTATGTAACAGCACAGATAATTCAGTGATAGCTCTGAGTATAGATAATGTAGTAGATGTCACCTGCAGTCCTATGTAACATCACAGATAATTCAGTGATAGCTCTAAGTATAGATAATGTAGTAGATGTGACCTGCAGTCCTATGTAACAGCACAGATAATTCAGTGATAGCTCTAAGTATAGATAATGTAGTAGATGTCACCTGCAGTCCTATGTAACATCACATATAATTCAGTGATAGCTCTGAGTATAGATAATGTAGTAGATGTCACCTGCAGTCCTATGTAACATCACATATAATTCAGTGATAGCTCTGAGTATAGATAATGTAGTAGATGTCACCTGCAGTCCTATGTAACATCACAGATAATTCAGTGATAGCTCTGAGTAGAGATAATGTAGTAGATGTCACCTGCAGTCCTATGTAACACCACAGATAACACAGTGATAGCTCTGAGTATAGATAATGTAGTAGATGTCTCCTGCAGTCCTATGTAACATCACAGATAACACAGTGATAGCTCTGAGTACAGATAATGTAGTAGATGTCACTTGCAGTCCTATGTAACATCACAGATAATTCAGTGATAGCTCTAAGTATAGATAATGTAGTAGATGTCTCCTGCAGTCCTATGTAACATCACAGATAACACAGTGATAGCTCTGAGTATAGATTATGTAGTAGATGTCACCTGCAGTCCTATGTAACACCACAGATAACACAGTGATAGCTCTGAGTATAGATAATGTAGTAGATGTCTCCTGCAGTCCTATGTAACATCACAGATAACACAGTGATAGCTCTGAGTACAGATAATGTAGTAGATGTCACTTGCAGTCCTATGTAACACCACAGATAACACAGTGAGTAGGGATAATGTAGTAGATGTCACCTGCAGTCCTATGTAACATCACAGATAATTCAGTGATAGCTCTAAGTATAGATAATGTAGTAGATGTCACCTGCAGTCCTATGTAACAGCACAGATAATTCAGTGATAGCTCTAAGTATAGATAATGTAGTATATGTCACCTGCAGTCCTATGTAACATCACAGATAATTCAGTGATAGCTCTGAGTATAGATAATGTAGTAGATGTCACCTGCAGTCCTATGTAACATCACATATAATTCAGTGATAGCTCTGAGTATAGATAATGTAGTAGATGTCACCTGCAGTCCTATGTAACATCACAGATAATTCAGTGATAGCTCTGAGTATAGATAATGTAGTAGATGTCACCTGCAGTCCTATGTAACATCACAGATAATTCAGTGATAGCTCTGAGTATAGATAATGTAGTAGATGTCACCTGCAGTCCTATGTAACATCACAGATAATTCAGTGATAGCTCTGAGTATAGATAATGTAGTAGATGTCACCTGCAGTCCTATGTAACATCACAGATAATTCAGTGATAGCTCTGAGTACAGATAATGTAGTAGATGTCACTTGCAGTCCTATGTAACACCACAGATAACACAGTGATAGCTCTGAGTACAGATAATGTAGTAGATGTCACCTGCAGTCCTATGTAACATCACAGATAACACAGTGATAGCTCTGAGTATAGATAATGTAGTAGATGTCACCTGCTGTCCTATGTAACATCACAGATAATTTAATGATAGCTCTGAGTATAGATAATGTAGTAGATGTCACCTGCAGTCCTATGTAACATCACAGATAATTCAGTGATAGCTCTGAGTATAGATAATGTAGTAGATGTCGCCTGCAGTCCTATGTAACATCACAGATAATTCAGTGATAGCTCTGAGTATAGATAATGTAGTAGATGTCACCTGCAGTCCTATGTAACATCACAGATAATTCAGTGATAGCTCTGAGTATAGATAATGTAGTAGATGTCACCTGCAGTCCTATGTAACATCACAGATAATTCAGTGATAGCTCTGAGTATAGATAATGTAGTAGATGTCACCTGCAGTCCTATGTAACATCACAGATAATTCAGTGATAGCTCTGAGTATAGATAATGTAGTAGATGTCACCTGCAGTCCTATGTAACATCACATATAATTCAGTGATAGCTCTGAGTATAGATAATGTAGTAGATGTCACCTGCAGTCCTATGTAACATCACAGATAATTCAGTGATAGCTCTGAGTATAAATAATGTAGTAGATGTCACCTGCAGTCCTATGTAACATAACAGATAATTCAGTGATAGCTCTGAGTATAGATAATGTAGTAGATGTCCCCTGCAGTCCTATGTAACAGCACAGATAATTCAGTGATAGCTCTGAGTATAGATAATGTAGTAGATGTCACCTGCAGTCCTATGTAACATTACAGATAATTCAGTGATAGCTCTAAGTATAGATAATGTAGTAGATGTCACCTGCAGTCCTATGTAACAGCACAGATAATTCAGTGATAGCTCTAAGTATAGATAATGTAGTAGATGTCACCTGCAGTCCTATGTAACATCACATATAATTCAGTGATAGCTCTGAGTATAGATAATGTAGTAGATGTCACCTGCAGTCCTATGTAACATCACATATAATTCAGTGATAGCTCTGAGTATAGATAATGTAGTAGATGTCACCTGCAGTCCTATGTAACAGCACAGATAATTCAGTGATAGCTCTGAGTATAGATAATGTAGTAGATGTCACCTGCAGTCCTATGTAACAGCACAGATAATTCAGTGATAGCTCTGAGTATAGATAATGTAGTAGATGTCCCCTGCAGTCCTATGTAACAGCACAGATAACACAGTGATAGCTCTGAGTATAGATAATGTAGTAGATGTCACCTGCAGTCCTATGTAACATCACAGATAATTCAGTGGTAGCTCTGAGTATAAATAATGTAGTAGATGTCACCTGCAGTCCTATGTAACATCACAGATAATTCAGTGATAGCTCTGAGTATAGATAATGTAGTAGATGTCACCTGCAGTCCTATGTAACATCACAGATAATTTAGTGGTAGCTCTGAGTATAAATAATGTAGTAGATGTCACCTGCAGTCCTATGTAACATCACAGATAATTCAGTGATAGCTCTGAGTATAGATAATGTAGTAGATGTCCCCTGCAGTCCTATGTAACAGCACAGATAATTCAGTGATAGCTCTGAGTATAGATAATGTAGTAGATGTCACCTGCAGTCCTATGTAACATCACAGATAATTCAGTGATAGCTCTAAGTATAGATAATGTAGTAGATGTGACCTGCAGTCCTATGTAACAGCACAGATAATTCAGTGATAGCTCTAAGTATAGATAATGTAGTAGATGTCACCTGCAGTCCTATGTAACATCACATATAATTCAGTGATAGCTCTGAGTATAGATAATGTAGTAGATGTCACCTGCAGTCCTATGTAACATCACATATAATTCAGTGATAGCTCTGAGTATAGATAATGTAGTAGATGTCACCTGCAGTCCTATGTAACATCACAGATAATTCAGTGATAGCTCTGAGTAGAGATAATGTAGTAGATGTCACCTGCAGTCCTATGTAACACCACAGATAACACAGTGATAGCTCTGAGTATAGATAATGTAGTAGATGTCTCCTGCAGTCCTATGTAACATCACAGATAACACAGTGATAGCTCTGAGTATAGATAATGTAGTAGATGTCTCCTACAGTCCTATGTAACATCACAGATAACACAGTGATAGCTCTGAGTACAGATAATGTAGTAGATGTCACTTGCAGTCCTATGTAACATCACAGATAATTCAGTGATAGCTCTAAGTATAGATAATGTAGTAGATGTCTCCTGCAGTCCTATGTAACATCACAGATAACACAGTGATAGCTCTGAGTATAGATTATGTAGTAGATGTCACCTGCAGTCCTATGTAACACCACAGATAACACAGTGATAGCTCTGAGTATAGATAATGTAGTAGATGTCTCCTGCAGTCCTATGTAACATCACAGATAACACAGTGATAGCTCTGAGTACAGATAATGTAGTAGATGTCACTTGCAGTCCTATGTAACACCACAGATAACACAGTGAGTAGGGATAATGTAGTAGATGTCACCTGCAGTCCTATGTAACATCACAGATAATTCAGTGATAGCTCTAAGTATAGATAATGTAGTAGATGTCACCTGCAGTCCTATGTAACAGCACAGATAATTCAGTGATAGCTCTGAGTATAGATAATGTAGTAGATGTCACCTGCAGTCCTATGTAACATCACAGATAATTCAGTGATAGCTCTGAGTATAGATAATGTAGTAGATGTCACCTGCAGTCCTATGTAACATCACATATAATTCAGTGATAGCTCTGAGTATAGATAATGTAGTAGATGTCACCTGCAGTCCTATGTAACAGCACAGATAATTCAGTGATAGCTCTGAGTATAGATAATGTAGTAGATGTCACCTGCAGTCCTATGTAACATCACAGATAATTCAGTGATAGCTCTGAGTATAGATAATGTAGTAGATGTCACCTGCAGTCCTATGTAACATCACAGATAATTCAGTGATAGCTCTGAGTATAGATAATGTAGTAGATGTCACCTGCAGTCCTATGTAACATCACAGATAATTCAGTGATAGCTCTGAGTACAGATAATGTAGTAGATGTCACTTGCAGTCCTATGTAACACCACAGATAACACAGTGATAGCTCTGAGTACAGATAATGTAGTAGATGTCACCTGCAGTCCTATGTAACATCACAGATAACACAGTGATAGCTCTGAGTATAGATAATGTAGTAGATGTCACCTGCTGTCCTATGTAACATCACAGATAATTCAGTGATAGCTCTGAGTATAGATAATGTAGTAGATGTCACCTGCAGTCCTATGTAACACCACAGATAACACAGTGATAGCTCTGAGTATAGATAATGTAGTAGATGTCTCCTGCAGTCCTATGTAACATCACAGATAACACAGTGATAGCTCTGAGTATAGATTATGTAGTACATGTCACCTGCAGTCCTATGTAACACCACAGATAACACAGCGATAGCTCTGAGTATAGATAATGTAGTAGATGTCTCCTGCAGTCCTATGTAACATCACAGATAACACAGTGATAGCTCTGAGTACAGATAATGTAGTAGATGTCACTTGCAGTCCTATGTAACACCACAGATAACACAGTGAGTAGGGATAATGTAGTAGATGTCACCTGCAGTCCTATGTAACATCACAGATAATTCAGTGATAGCTCTAAGTATAGATAATGTAGTAGATGTCACCTGCAGTCCTATGTAACAGCACAGATAATTCAGTGATAGCTCTAAGTATAGATAATGTAGTAGATGTCACCTACAGTCCTATGTAACATCACAGATAATTCAGTGATAGCTCTGAGCATAGATAATGTAGTAGATGTCACCTGCAGTCCTATGTAACATCACAGATAATTCAGTGATAGCTCTGAGTACAGATAATGTAGTAGATGTCACCTGCAGTCCTATGTAACATCACAGATAATTCAGTGATAGCTCTGAGTATAGATAATGTAGTAGATGTCACCTGCAGTCCTATGTAACATCACAGATAATTCAGTGATAGCTCTGAGTATAGATAATGTAGTAGATGTCACCTGCAGTCCTATGTAACATCACAGATAATTCAGTGATAGCTCTGAGTATAGATAATGTAGTAGATGTCACCTGCAGTCCTATGTAACATCACAGATAATTCAGTGATAGCTCTGAGTATAGATAATGTAGTAGATGTCACCTGCAGTCCTATGTAACATCACATATAATTCAGTGATAGCTCTGAGTATAGATAATGTAGTAGATGTCACCTGCAGTCCTATGTAACATCACAGATAATTCAGTGATAGCTCTGAGTATAAATAATGTAGTAGATGTCACCTGCAGTCCTATGTAACATCACAGATAATTCAGTGATAGCTCTGAGTATAGATAATGTAGTAGATGTCCCCTGCAGTCCTATGTAACAGCACAGATAATTCAGTGATAGCTCTGAGTATAGATAATGTAGTAGATGTCACCTGCAGTCCTATGTAACATCACAGAT
The DNA here is from genome assembly GCF_905171765.1 of Bufo bufo. NCBI lineage: Eukaryota > Metazoa > Chordata > Amphibia > Anura > Bufonidae > Bufo > Bufo bufo. The sequence continues at coordinate 805,868,600 of NC_053390.1, read as the reverse complement.
AATTCAGTGATAGCTCTAAGTATAGATAATGTAGTAGATGTCACCTGCAGTCCTATGTAACAGCACAGATAATTCAGTGATAGCTCTAAGTATAGATAATGTAGTAGATGTCACCTGCAGTCCTATGTAACATCACATATAATTCAGTGATAGCTCTGAGTATAGATAATGTAGTAGATGTCACCTGCAGTCCTATGTAACATCACATATAATTCAGTGATAGCTCTGAGTATAGATAATGTAGTAGATGTCACCTGCAGTCCTATGTAACATCACAGATAATTCAGTGATAGCTCTGAGTATAAATAATGTAGTAGATGTCACCTGCAGTCCTATGTAACAGCACAGATAATTCAGTGATAGCTCTGAGTATAGATAATGTAGTAGATGTCCCCTGCAGTCCTATGTAACAGCACAGATAACACAGTGATAGCTCTGAGTATAGATAATGTAGTAGATGTCACCTGCAGTCCTATGTAACATCACAGATAATTCAGTGGTAGCTCTGAGTATAAATAATGTAGTAGATGTCACCTGCAGTCCTATGTAACATCACAGATAATTCAGTGATAGCTCTGAGTATAGATAATGTAGTAGATGTCACCTGCAGTCCTATGTAACATCACAGATAATTTAGTGGTAGCTCTGAGTATAGATTATGTAGTAGATGTCACCTGCAGTCCTATGTAACACCACAGATAACACAGTGATAGCTCTGAGTATAGATAATGTAGTAGATGTCTCCTGCAGTCCTATGTAACATCACAGATAACACAGTGATAGCTCTGAGTACAGATAATGTAGTAGATGTCACTTGCAGTCCTATGTAACACCACAGATAACACAGTGAGTAGGGATAATGTAGTAGATGTCACCTGCAGTCCTATGTAACATCACAGATAATTCAGTGATAGCTCTAAGTATAGATAATGTAGTAGATGTCACCTGCAGTCCTATGTAACAGCACAGATAATTCAGTGATAGCTCTAAGTATAGATAATGTAGTATATGTCACCTGCAGTCCTATGTAACATCACAGATAATTCAGTGATAGCTCTGAGTATAGATAATGTAGTAGATGTCACCTGCAGTCCTATGTAACATCACATATAATTCAGTGATAGCTCTGAGTATAGATAATGTAGTAGATGTCACCTGCAGTCCTATGTAACATCACAGATAATTCAGTGATAGCTCTGAGTATAGATAATGTAGTAGATGTCACCTGCAGTCCTATGTAACATCACAGATAATTCAGTGATAGCTCTGAGTATAGATAATGTAGTAGATGTCACCTGCAGTCCTATGTAACATCACAGATAATTCAGTGATAGCTCTGAGTATAGATAATGTAGTAGATGTCACCTGCAGTCCTATGTAACATCACAGATAATTCAGTGATAGCTCTGAGTACAGATAATGTAGTAGATGTCACTTGCAGTCCTATGTAACACCACAGATAACACAGTGATAGCTCTGAGTACAGATAATGTAGTAGATGTCACCTGCAGTCCTATGTAACATCACAGATAACACAGTGATAGCTCTGAGTATAGATAATGTAGTAGATGTCACCTGCTGTCCTATGTAACATCACAGATAATTCAGTGATAGCTCTGAGTATAGATAATGTAGTAGATGTCACCTGCAGTCCTATGTAACACCACAGATAACACAGTGATAGCTCTGAGTATAGATAATGTAGTAGATGTCTCCTGCAGTCCTATGTAACATCACAGATAACACAGTGATAGCTCTGAGTATAGATTATGTAGTACATGTCACCTGCAGTCCTATGTAACACCACAGATAACACAGCGATAGCTCTGAGTATAGATAATGTAGTAGATGTCTCCTGCAGTCCTATGTAACATCACAGATAACACAGTGATAGCTCTGAGTACAGATAATGTAGTAGATGTCACTTGCAGTCCTATGTAACACCACAGATAACACAGTGAGTAGGGATAATGTAGTAGATGTCACCTGCAGTCCTATGTAACATCACAGATAATTCAGTGATAGCTCTAAGTATAGATAATGTAGTAGATGTCACCTGCAGTCCTATGTAACAGCACAGATAATTCAGTGATAGCTCTAAGTATAGATAATGTAGTAGATGTCACCTACAGTCCTATGTAACATCACAGATAATTCAGTGATAGCTCTGAGCATAGATAATGTAGTAGATGTCACCTGCAGTCCTATGTAACATCACAGATAATTCAGTGATAGCTCTGAGTACAGATAATGTAGTAGATGTCACCTGCAGTCCTATGTAACATCACAGATAATTCAGTGATAGCTCTGAGTATAGATAATGTAGTAGATGTCACCTGCAGTCCTATGTAACATCACAGATAATTCAGTGATAGCTCTGAGTATAGATAATGTAGTAGATGTCACCTGCAGTCCTATGTAACATCACAGATAATTCAGTGATAGCTCTGAGTATAGATAATGTAGTAGATGTCACCTGCAGTCCTATGTAACATCACAGATAATTCAGTGATAGCTCTGAGTATAGATAATGTAGTAGATGTCACCTGCAGTCCTATGTAACATCACATATAATTCAGTGATAGCTCTGAGTATAGATAATGTAGTAGATGTCACCTGCAGTCCTATGTAACATCACAGATAATTCAGTGATAGCTCTGAGTATAAATAATGTAGTAGATGTCACCTGCAGTCCTATGTAACATAACAGATAATTCAGTGATAGCTCTGAGTATAGATAATGTAGTAGATGTCCCCTGCAGTCCTATGTAACAGCACAGATAATTCAGTAATAGCTCTGAGTATAGATAATGTAGTAGATGTCACCTGCAGTCCTATGTAACATTACAGATAATTCAGTGATAGCTCTAAGTATAGATAATGTAGTAGATGTCACCTGCAGTCCTATGTAACAGCACAGATAATTCAGTGATAGCTCTAAGTATAGATAATGTAGTAGATGTCACCTGCAGTCCTATGTAACATCACATATAATTCAGTGATAGCTCTGAGTATAGATAATGTAGTAGATGTCACCTGCAGTCCTATGTAACATCACATATAATTCAGTGATAGCTCTGAGTATAGATAATGTAGTAGATGTCACCTGCAGTCCTATGTAACAGCACAGATAATTCAGTGATAGCTCTGAGTATAAATAATGTAGTAGATGTCACCTGCAGTCCTATGTAACAGCACAGATAATTCAGTGATAGCTCTGAGTATAGATAATGTAGTAGATGTCCCCTGCAGTCCTATGTAACAGCACAGATAACACAGTGATAGCTCTGAGTATAGATAATGTAGTAGATGTCACCTGCAGTCCTATGTAACATCACAGATAATTCAGTGGTAGCTCTGAGTATAAATAATGTAGTAGATGTCACCTGCAGTCCTATGTAACATCACAGATAATTCAGTGATAGCTCTGAGTATAGATAATGTAGTAGATGTCACCTGCAGTCCTATGTAACATCACAGATAATTTAGTGGTAGCTCTGAGTATAAATAATGTAGTAGATGTCACCTGCAGTCCTATGTAACATCACAGATAATTCAGTGATAGCTCTGAGTATAGATAATGTAGTAGATGTCCCCTGCAGTCCTATGTAACAGCACAGATAATTCAGTGATAGCTCTGAGTATAGATAATGTAGTAGATGTCACCTGCAGTCCTATGTAACATCACAGATAATTCAGTGATAGCTCTAAGTATAGATAATGTAGTAGATGTGACCTGCAGTCCTATGTAACAGCACAGATAATTCAGTGATAGCTCTAAGTATAGATAATGTAGTAGATGTCACCTGCAGTCCTATGTAACATCACATATAATTCAGTGATAGCTCTGAGTATAGATAATGTAGTAGATGTCACCTGCAGTCCTATGTAACATCACATATAATTCAGTGATAGCTCTGAGTATAGATAATGTAGTAGATGTCACCTGCAGTCCTATGTAACATCACAGATAATTCAGTGATAGCTCTGAGTAGAGATAATGTAGTAGATGTCACCTGCAGTCCTATGTAACACCACAGATAACACAGTGATAGCTCTGAGTATAGATAATGTAGTAGATGTCTCCTGCAGTCCTATGTAACATCACAGATAACACAGTGATAGCTCTGAGTATAGATAATGTAGTAGATGTCTCCTACAGTCCTATGTAACATCACAGATAACACAGTGATAGCTCTGAGTACAGATAATGTAGTAGATGTCACTTGCAGTCCTATGTAACATCACAGATAATTCAGTGATAGCTCTAAGTATAGATAATGTAGTAGATGTCTCCTGCAGTCCTATGTAACATCACAGATAACACAGTGATAGCTCTGAGTATAGATTATGTAGTAGATGTCACCTGCAGTCCTATGTAACACCACAGATAACACAGTGATAGCTCTGAGTATAGATAATGTAGTAGATGTCTCCTGCAGTCCTATGTAACATCACAGATAACACAGTGATAGCTCTGAGTACAGATAATGTAGTAGATGTCACTTGCAGTCCTATGTAACACCACAGATAACACAGTGAGTAGGGATAATGTAGTAGATGTCACCTGCAGTCCTATGTAACATCACAGATAATTCAGTGATAGCTCTAAGTATAGATAATGTAGTAGATGTCACCTGCAGTCCTATGTAACATCACAGATAACTCAGTGATAGCTCTAAGTATAGATAATGTAGTATATGTCACCTGCAGTCCTATGTAACATCACAGATAATTCAGTGATAGCTCTGAGTATAGATAATGTAGTAGATGTCACCTGCAGTCCTATGTAACATCACATATAATTCAGTGATAGCTCTGAGTATAGATAATGTAGTAGATGTCACCTGCAGTCCTATGTAACATCACAGATAATTCAGTGATAGCTCTGAGTATAGATAATGTAGTAGATGTCACCTGCAGTCCTATGTAACATCACAGATAATTCAGTGATAGCTCTGAGTATAGATAATGTAGTAGATGTCACCTGCAGTCCTATGTAACATCACAGATAATTCAGTGATAGCTCTGAGTATAGATAATGTAGTAGATGTCTCCTGCAGTCCTATGTAACATCACAGATAATTCAGTGATAGCTCTGAGTACAGATAATGTAGTAGATGTCACTTGCAGTCCTATGTAACACCACAGATAACACAGTGATAGCTCTGAGTACAGATAATGTAGTAGATGTCACCTGCAGTCCTATGTAACATCACAGATAACACAGTGATAGCTCTGAGTATAGATAATGTAGTAGATGTCACCTGCTGTCCTATGTAACATCACAGATAATTCAGTGATAGCTCTGAGTATAGATAATGTAGTAGATGTCACCTGCAGTCCTATGTAACACCACAGATAACACAGTGATAGCTCTGAGTATAGATAATGTAGTAGATGTCTCCTGCAGTCCTATGTAACATCACAGATAACACAGTGATAGCTCTGAGTATAGATTATGTAGTACATGTCACCTGCAGTCCTATGTAACACCACAGATAACACAGCGATAGCTCTGAGTATAGATAATGTAGTAGATGTCTCCTGCAGTCCTATGTAACATCACAGATAACACAGTGATAGCTCTGAGTACAGATAATGTAGTAGATGTCACTTGCAGTCCTATGTAACACCACAGATAACACAGTGAGTAGGGATAATGTAGTAGATGTCACCTGCAGTCCTATGTAACATCACAGATAATTCAGTGATAGCTCTAAGTATAGATAATGTAGTAGATGTCACCTGCAGTCCTATGTAACAGCACAGATAATTCAGTGATAGCTCTAAGTATAGATAATGTAGTAGATGTCACCTACAGTCCTATGTAACATCACAGATAATTCAGTGATAGCTCTGAGCATAGATAATGTAGTAGATGTCACCTGCAGTCCTATGTAACATCACATATAATTCAGTGATAGCTCTGAGTATAGATAATGTAGTAGATGTCACCTGCAGTCCTATGTAACATCACAGATAATTCAGTGATAGCTCTGAGTATAGATAATTTAGTAGATGTCACCTGCAGTCCTATGTAACATCACAGATAACACAGTGATAGCTCTGAGTATAGATAATGTAGTAGATGTCACCTGCAGTCCTATGTAACATCACAGATAATTTAATGATAGCTCTGAGTATAGATAATGTAGTAGATGTCACCTGCAGTCCTATGTAACATCACAGATAATTCAGTGATAGCTCTGAGTATAGATAATGTAGTAGATGTCGCCTGCAGTCCTATGTAACATCACAGATAATTCAGTGATAGCTCTGAGTATAGATAATGTAGTAGATGTCACCTGCAGTCCTATGTAACATCACAGATAATTCAGTGATAGCTCTAAGTATAGATAATGTAGTAGATGTCACCTGCAGTCCTATGTAACATCACAGATAATTCAGTGATAGCTCTGAGTATAGATAATGTAGTAGATGTCACCTGCAGTCCTATGTAACATCACAGATAACACAGTGATAGCTCTGAGTATAGATAATGTAGTAGATGTCACCTGCAGTCCTATGTAACATCACATATAATTCAGTGATAGCTCTGAGTATAGATAATGTAGTAGATGTCACCTGCAGTCCTATGTAACATCACAGATAATTCAGTGATAGCTCTGAGTATAGATAATGTAGTAGATGTCACCTGCAGTCCTATGTAACATCACAGATAATTCAGTGATAGCTCTGAGTATAGATAATGTAGTAGATGTCACCTGCAGTCCTATGTAACAGCACAGATAATTCAGTGATAGCTCTGAGTATAGATAATGTAGTAGATGTCACCTGCAGTCCTATGTAACATCACATATAATTCAGTGATAGCTCTGAGTATAGATAATGTAGTAGATGTCACCTGCAGTCCTATGTAACATCACATATAATTCAGTGATAGCTCTGAGTATAGATAATGTAGTAGATGTCACCTGCAGTCCTATGTAACATCACAGATAATTCAGTGATAGCTCTGAGTATAGATAATGTAGTAGATGTCACCTGCAGTCCTATGTAACATCACAGATAATTCAGTGATAGCTCTGAGTATAGATAATGTAGTAGATGTCACCTGCAGTCCTATGTAACAGCACAGATAATTCAGTGATAGCTCTGAGTATAGATAATGTAGTAGATGTCACCTGCAGTCCTATGTAACATCACATATAATTCAGTGATAGCTCTGAGTATAGATAATGTAGTAGATGTCACCTGCAGTCCTATGTAACATCACAGATAATTCAGTGATAGCTCTGAGTATAGATAATGTAGTAGATGTCACCTGCAGTCCTATGTAACACCACAGATAACACAGTGATAGCTCTGAGTATAGATAATGTAGTAGATGTCTCCTGCTGTCCTATGTAACATCACAGATAACACAGTGATAGCTCTGAGTATAGATTATGTAGTAGATGTCACCTGCTGTCCTATGTAACACCACAGATAACACAGTGATAGCTCTGAGTACAGATAATGTAGTAGATGTCACTTGCAGTCCTATGTAACACCACAGATAACACAGTGAGTAGGGATAATGTAGTAGATGTCACCTGCAGTCCTATGTAACATCACAGATAATTCAGTGATAGCTCTAAGTATAGATAATGTAGTAGATGTCACCTGCAGTCCTATGTAACAGCACAGATAATTCAGTGATAGCTCTGAGTATAGATAATGTAGTAGATGTCACCTGCAGTCCTATGTAACATCACAGATAATTCAGTGATAGCTCTGAGTATAGATAATGTAGTAGATGTCACCTGCAGTCCTATGTAACATCACATATAATTCAGTGATAGCTCTGAGTATAGATAATGTAGTAGATGTCACCTGCAGTCCTATGTAACAGCACAGATAATTCAGTGATAGCTCTGAGTATAGATAATGTAGTAGATGTCACCTGCAGTCCTATGTAACAGCACAGATAATTCAGTGATAGCTCTGAGTATAGATAATGTAGTAGATGTCACCTGCAGTCCTATGTAACATCACATATAATTCAGTGATAGCTCTGAGTATAGATAATGTAGTAGATGTCACCTGCAGTCCTATGTAACATCACAGATAATTCAGTGATAGCTCTGAGTATAGATAATGTAGTAGATGTCACCTGCAGTCCTATGTAACATCACAGATAATTCAGTGATAGCTCTGAGTATAGATAATGTAGTAGATGTCACCTGCAGTCCTATGTAACAGCACAGATAATTCAGTGATAGCTCTGAGTATAGATAATGTAGTAGATGTCACCTGCAGTCCTATGTAACACCACAGATAACACAGTGATAGCTCTGAGTATAGATAATGTAGTAGATGTCTCCTGCAGTCCTATGTAACATCACAGATAACACAGTGATAGCTCTGAGTATAGATTATGTAGTAGATGTCACCTGCAGTCCTATGTAACACCACAGATAACACAGTGATAGCTCTGAGTATAGATAATGTAGTAGATATCTCCTGCAGTCCTATGTAACATCACAGATAACACAGTGATAGCTCTGAGTACAGATAATGTAGTAGATGTCACTTGCAGTCCTATGTAACACCACAGATAACACAGTGAGTAGGGATAATGTAGTAGATGTCACCTGCAGTCCTATGTAACATCACAGATAATTCAGTGATAGCTCTAAGTATAGATAATGTAGTAGATGTCACCTGCAGTCCTATGTAACAGCACAGATAATTCAGTGATAGCTCTAAGTATAGATAATGTAGTAGATGTCACCAGCAGTCCTATGTAACATCACAGATAATTCAGTGATAGCTCTGAGTATAGATAATGTAGTAGATGTCTCCTGCAGTCCTATGTAACATCACAGATAACACAGTGATAGCTCTGAGTACAGATAATGTAGTAGATGTCACTTGCAGTCCTATGTAACACCACAGATAACACAGTGAGTAGGGATAATGTAGTAGATGTCACCTGCAGTCCTATGTAACATCACAGATAATTCAGTGATAGCTCTAAGTATAGATAATGTAGTAGATGTCACCTGCAGTCCTATGTAACAGCACAGATAATTCAGTGATAGCTCTAAGTATAGATAATGTAGTAGATGTCACCTGCAGTCCTATGTAACATCACAGATAATTCAGTGATAGCTCTGAGTATAGATAATGTAGTAGATGTCACCTGCAGTCCTATGTAACATCACAGATAATTCAGTGATAGCTCTGAGTATAGATAATGTAGTAGATGTCACCTGCAGTCCTATGTAACATCACATATAATTCAGTGATAGCTCTGAGTATAGATAATGTAGTAGATGTCACCTGCAGTCCTATGTAACATCACAGATAATTCAGTGATAGCTCTGAGTATAGATAATGTAGTAGATGTCACCTGCAGTCCTATGTAACATCACAGATAATTCAGTGATAGCTCTGAGTATAGATAATGTAGTAGATGTCACCTGCAGTCCTATGTAACATCACAGATAACACAGTGATAGCTCTGAGTACAGATAATGTAGTAGATGTCACTTGCAGTCCTATGTAACACCACAGATAACACAGTGAGTAGGGATAATGTAGTAGATGTCACCTGCAGTCCTATGTAACATCACAGATAACACAGTGATAGCTCTGAGTATAGATAATGTAGTAGATGTCACCTGCAGTCCTATGTAACAGCACAGATAATTCAGTGATAGCTCTAAGTATAGATAATGTAGTAGATGTCACCTGCAGTCCTATGTAACATCACAGATAATTCAGTGATAGCTCTGAGTATAGATAATGTAGTAGATGTCACCTGCAGTCCTATGTAACATCACATATAATTCAGTGATAGCTCTGAGTATAGATAATGTAGTAGATGTCACCTGCAGTCCTATGTAACATCACAGATAATTCAGTGATAGCTCTGAGTATAGATAATGTAGTAGATGTCACCTGCAGTCCTATGTAACATCACAGATAATTCAGTGATAGCTCTGAGTATAGATAATGTAGTAGATGTCACCTGCAGTCCTATGTAACATCACAGATAATTCAGTGATAGCTCTGAGTATAGATAATGTAGTAGATGTCACCTGCAGTCCTATGTAACACCACAGATAACACAGTGATAGCTCTGAGTATAGATTATGTAGTAGATGTCACCTGCAGTCCTATGTAACACCACAGATAACACAGTGATAGCTCTGAGTATAGATAATGTAGTAGATGTCTCCTGCAGTCCTATGTAACATCACAGATAACACAGTGATAGCTCTGAGTACAGATAATGTAGTAGATGTCACTTGCAGTCCTATGTAACACCACAGATAACACAGTGAGTAGGGATAATGTAGTAGATGTCACCTGCAGTCCTATGTAACATCACAGATAATTCAGTGATAGCTCTAAGTATAGATAATGTAGTAGATGTCACCTGCAGTCCTATGTAACAGCACAGATAATTCAGTGATAGCTCTAAGTATAGATAATGTAGTAGATGTCACCTGCAGTCCTATGTAACATCACAGATAATTCAGTGATAGCTCTGAGCATAGATAATGTAGTAGATGTCACCTGCAGTCCTATGTAACATCACATATAATTCAGTGATAGCTCTGAGTATAGATAATGTAGTAGATGTCACCTGCAGTCCTATGTAACATCACAGATAATTCAGTGATAGCTCTGAGTATAGATAATGTAGTAGATGTCACCTGCAGTCCTATGTAACATCACAGATAACACAGTGATAGCTCTGAGTATAGATAATGTAGTAGATGTCACCTGCAGTCCTATGTAACATCACAGATAATACAGTGATAGCTCTGAGTATAGATAATGTAGTAGATGTCACCTGCAGTCCTATGTAACATCACAGATAATTCAGTGATAGCTCTGAGTATAGATAATGTAGTAGATGTCACCTGCAGTCCTATGTAACATCACAGATAATTCAGTGATAGCTCTGAGTATAGATAATGTAGTAGATGTCGCCTGCAGTCCTATGTAACATCACAGATAATTCAGTGATAGCTCTGAGTATAGATAATGTAGTAGATGTCACCTGCAGTCCTATGTAACATCACAGATAATTCAGTGATAGCTCTGAGTATAGATAATGTAGTAGATGTCACCTGCAGTCCTATGTAACATCACAGATAATTCAGTGATAGCTCTGAGTATAGATAATGTAGTAGATGTCACCTGCAGTCCTATGTAACATCACAGATAATTCAGTGATAGCTCTGAGTATAGATAATGTAGTAGATGTCTCCTGCAGTCCTATGTAACATCACAGATAACACAGTGATAGCTCTGAGTATAGATTATGAAGTAGATGTCACCTGCAGTCCTATGTAACATCACAGATAATTCAGTGATAGCTCTGAGTATAGATAATGTAGTAGATGTCACCTGCAGTCCTATGTAACATCACAGATAATTCAGTGATAGCTCTGAGTATAGATAATGTAGTAGATGTCACCTGCAGTCCTATGTAACATCACAGATAATTCAGTGATAGCTCTAAGTATAGATAATGTAGTAGATGTGACCTGCAGTCCTATGTAACAGCACAGATAATTCAGTGATAGCTCTAAGTATAGATAATGTAGTAGATGTCACCTGCAGTCCTATGTAACATCACATATAATTCAGTGATAGCTCTGAGTATAGATAATGTAGTAGATGTCACCTGCAGTCCTATGTAACATCACAGATAATTCAGTGATAGCTCTGAGTATAGATAATGTAGTAGATGTCACCTGCAGTCCTATGTAACACCACAGATAACACAGTGATAGCTCTGAGTATAGATAATGTAGTAGATGTCTCCTGCAGTCGTATGTAACATCACAGATAACACAGTGATAGCTCTGAGTATAGATTATGTAGTAGATGTCACCTGCTGTCCTATGTAACACCACAGATAACACAGTGATAGCTCTGAGTACAGATAATGTAGTAGATGTCACTTGCAGTCCTATGTAACACCACAGATAACACAGTGAGTAGGGATAATGTAGTAGATGTCACCTGCAGTCCTATGTAACATCACAGATAATTCAGTGATAGCTCTAAGTATAGATAATGTAGTAGATGTCACCTGCAGTCCTATGTAACAGCACAGATAATTCAGTGATAGCTCTAAGTATAGATAATGTAGTAGATGTCACCTGCAGTCCTATGTAACAGCACAGATAATTCAGTGATAGCTCTAAGTATAGATAATGTAGTAGATGTCACCTACAGTCCTATGTAACATCACAGATAATTCAGTGATAGCTCTGAGCATAGATAATGTAGTAGATGTCACCTGCAGTCCTATGTAACATCACAGATAATTCAGTGATAGCTCTGAGTACAGATAATGTAGTAGATGTCACCTGCAGTCCTATGTAACATCACAGATAATTCAGTGATAGCTCTGAGTATAGATAATGTAGTAGATGTCACCTGCAGTCCTATGTAACATCACAGATAATTCAGTGATAGCTCTGAGTATAGATAATGTAGTAGATGTCACCTGCAGTCCTATGTAACATCACAGATAATTCAGTGATAGCTCTGAGTATAGATAATGTAGTAGATGTCACCTGCAGTCCTATGTAACATCACAGATAATTCAGTGATAGCTCTGAGTATAGATAATGTAGTAGATGTCACCTGCAGTCCTATGTAACATCACATATAATTCAGTGATAGCTCTGAGTATAGATAATGTAGTAGATGTCACCTGCAGTCCTATGTAACATCACAGATAATTCAGTGATAGCTCTGAGTATAAATAATGTAGTAGATGTCACCTGCAGTCCTATGTAACATAACAGATAATTCAGTGATAGCTCTGAGTATAGATAATGTAGTAGATGTCCCCTGCAGTCCTATGTAACAGCACAGATAATTCAGTGATAGCTCTGAGTATAGATAATGTAGTAGATGTCACCTGCAGTCCTATGTAACATTACAGATAATTCAGTGATAGCTCTAAGTATAGATAATGTAGTAGATGTCACCTGCAGTCCTATGTAACAGCACAGATAATTCAGTGATAGCTCTAAGTATAGATAATGTAGTAGATGTCACCTGCAGTCCTATGTAACATCACATATAATTCAGTGATAGCTCTGAGTATAGATAATGTAGTAGATGTCACCTGCAGTCCTATGTAACATCACATATAATTCAGTGATAGCTCTGAGTATAGATAATGTAGTAGATGTCACCTGCAGTCCTATGTAACAGCACAGATAATTCAGTGATAGCTCTGAGTATAAATAATGTAGTAGATGTCACCTGCAGTCCTATGTAACAGCACAGATAATTCAGTGATAGCTCTGAGTATAGATAATGTAGTAGATGTCCCCTGCAGTCCTATGTAACAGCACAGATAACACAGTGATAGCTCTGAGTATAGATAATGTAGTAGATGTCACCTGCAGTCCTATGTAACATCACAGATAATTCAGTGGTAGCTCTGAGTATAAATAATGTAGTAGATGTCACCTGCAGTCCTATGTAACATCACAGATAATTCAGTGATAGCTCTGAGTATAGATAATGTAGTAGATGTCACCTGCAGTCCTATGTAACATCACAGATAATTTAGTGGTAGCTCTGAGTATAAATAATGTAGTAGATGTCACCTGCAGTCCTATGTAACATCACAGATAATTCAGTGATAGCTCTGAGTATAGATAATGTAGTAGATGTCCCCTGCAGTCCTATGTAACAGCACAGATAATTCAGTGATAGCTCTGAGTATAGATAATGTAGTAGATGTCACCTGCAGTCCTATGTAACATCACAGATAATTCAGTGATAGCTCTAAGTATAGATAATGTAGTAGATGTGACCTGCAGTCCTATGTAACAGCACAGATAATTCAGTGATAGCTCTAAGTATAGATAATGTAGTAGATGTCACCTGCAGTCCTATGTAACATCACATATAATTCAGTGATAGCTCTGAGTATAGATAATGTAGTAGATGTCACCTGCAGTCCTATGTAACATCACATATAATTCAGTGATAGCTCTGAGTATAGATAATGTAGTAGATGTCACCTGCAGTCCTATGTAACATCACAGATAATTCAGTGATAGCTCTGAGTAGAGATAATGTAGTAGATGTCACCTGCAGTCCTATGTAACACCACAGATAACACAGTGATAGCTCTGAGTATAGATAATGTAGTAGATGTCTCCTGCAGTCCTATGTAACATCACAGATAACACAGTGATAGCTCTGAGTATAGATAATGTAGTAGATGTCTCCTACAGTCCTATGTAACATCACAGATAACACAGTGATAGCTCTGAGTACAGATAATGTAGTAGATGTCACTTGCAGTCCTATGTAACATCACAGATAATTCAGTGATAGCTCTAAGTATAGATAATGTAGTAGATGTCTCCTGCAGTCCTATGTAACATCACAGATAACACAGTGATAGCTCTGAGTATAGATTATGTAGTAGATGTCACCTGCAGTCCTATGTAACACCACAGATAACACAGTGATAGCTCTGAGTATAGATAATGTAGTAGATGTCTCCTGCAGTCCTATGTAACATCACAGATAACACAGTGATAGCTCTGAGTACAGATAATGTAGTAGATGTCACTTGCAGTCCTATGTAACACCACAGATAACACAGTGAGTAGGGATAATGTAGTAGATGTCACCTGCAGTCCTATGTAACATCACAGATAATTCAGTGATAGCTCTAAGTATAGATAATGTAGTAGATGTCACCTGCAGTCCTATGTAACAGCACAGATAATTCAGTGATAGCTCTAAGTATAGATAATGTAGTATATGTCACCTGCAGTCCTATGTAACATCACAGATAATTCAGTGATAGCTCTGAGTATAGATAATGTAGTAGATGTCACCTGCAGTCCTATGTAACATCACATATAATTCAGTGATAGCTCTGAGTATAGATAATGTAGTAGATGTCACCTGCAGTCCTATGTAACATCACAGATAATTCAGTGATAGCTCTGAGTATAGATAATGTAGTAGATGTCACCTGCAGTCCTATGTAACATCACAGATAATTCAGTGATAGCTCTGAGTATAGATAATGTAGTAGATGTCACCTGCAGTCCTATGTAACATCACAGATAATTCAGTGATAGCTCTGAGTATAGATAATGTAGTAGATGTCACCTGCAGTCCTATGTAACATCACAGATAATTCAGTGATAGCTCTGAGTACAGATAATGTAGTAGATGTCACTTGCAGTCCTATGTAACACCACAGATAACACAGTGATAGCTCTGAGTACAGATAATGTAGTAGATGTCACCTGCAGTCCTATGTAACATCACAGATAACACAGTGATAGCTCTGAGTATAGATAATGTAGTAGATGTCACCTGCTGTCCTATGTAACATCACAGATAATTCAGTGATAGCTCTGAGTATAGATAATGTAGTAGATGTCACCTGCAGTCCTATGTAACACCACAGATAACACAGTGATAGCTCTGAGTATAGATAATGTAGTAGATGTCTCCTGCAGTCCTATGTAACATCACAGATAACACAGTGATAGCTCTGAGTATAGATTATGTAGTACATGTCACCTGCAGTCCTATGTAACACCACAGATAACACAGCGATAGCTCTGAGTATAGATAATGTAGTAGATGTCTCCTGCAGTCCTATGTAACATCACAGATAACACAGTGATAGCTCTGAGTACAGATAATGTAGTAGATGTCACTTGCAGTCCTATGTAACACCACAGATAACACAGTGAGTAGGGATAATGTAGTAGATGTCACCTGCAGTCCTATGTAACATCACAGATAATTCAGTGATAGCTCTAAGTATAGATAATGTAGTAGATGTCACCTGCAGTCCTATGTAACAGCACAGATAATTCAGTGATAGCTCTAAGTATAGATAATGTAGTAGATGTCACCTACAGTCCTATGTAACATCACAGATAATTCAGTGATAGCTCTGAGCATAGATAATGTAGTAGATGTCACCTGCAGTCCTATGTAACATCACATATAATTCAGTGATAGCTCTGAGTATAGATAATGTAGTAGATGTCACCTGCAGTCCTATGTAACATCACAGATAATTCAGTGATAGCTCTGAGTATAGATAATTTAGTAGATGTCACCTGCAGTCCTATGTAACATCACAGATAACACAGTGATAGCTCTGAGTATAGATAATGTAGTAGATGTCACCTGCAGTCCTATGTAACATCACAGATAATTTAATGATAGCTCTGAGTATAGATAATGTAGTAGATGTCACCTGCAGTCCTATGTAACATCACAGATAATTCAGTGATAGCTCTGAGTATAGATAATGTAGTAGATGTCGCCTGCAGTCCTATGTAACATCACAGATAATTCAGTGATAGCTCTGAGTATAGATAATGTAGTAGATGTCACCTGCAGTCCTATGTAACATCACAGATAATTCAGTGATAGCTCTGAGTATAGATAATGTAGTAGATGTCACCTGCAGTCCTATGTAACATCACAGATAATTCAGTGATAGCTCTGAGTATAGATAATGTAGTAGATGTCACCTGCAGTCCTATGTAACATCACAGATAATTCAGTGATAGCTCTGAGTATAGATAATGTAGTAGATGTCACCTGCAGTCCTATGTAACATCACATATAATTCAGTGATAGCTCTGAGTATAGATAATGTAGTAGATGTCACCTGCAGTCCTATGTAACATCACAGATAATTCAGTGATAGCTCTGAGTATAGATAATGTAGTAGATGTCACCTGCAGTCCTATGTAACATCACAGATAATTCAGTGATAGCTCTGAGTATAGATAATGTAGTAGATGTCACCTGCAGTCCTATGTAACAGCACAGATAATTCAGTGATAGCTCTGAGTATAGATAATGTAGTAGATGTCACCTGCAGTCCTATGTAACATCACATATAATTCAGTGATAGCTCTGAGTATAGATAATGTAGTAGATGTCACCTGCAGTCCTATGTAACATCACATATAATTCAGTGATAGCTCTGAGTATAGATAATGTAGTAGATGTCACCTGCAGTCCTATGTAACATCACAGATAATTCAGTGATAGCTCTGAGTATAGATAATGTAGTAGATGTCACCTGCAGTCCTATGTAACATCACAGATAATTCAGTGATAGCTCTGAGTATAGATAATGTAGTAGATGTCACCTGCAGTCCTATGTAACAGCACAGATAATTCAGTGATAGCTCTGAGTATAGATAATGTAGTAGATGTCACCTGCAGTCCTATGTAACATCACATATAATTCAGTGATAGCTCTGAGTATAGATAATGTAGTAGATGTCACCTGCAGTCCTATGTAACATCACAGATAATTCAGTGATAGCTCTGAGTATAGATAATGTAGTAGATGTCACCTGCAGTCCTATGTAACACCACAGATAACACAGTGATAGCTCTGAGTATAGATAATGTAGTAGATGTCTCCTGCTGTCCTATGTAACATCACAGATAACACAGTGATAGCTCTGAGTATAGATTATGTAGTAGATGTCACCTGCTGTCCTATGTAACACCACAGATAACACAGTGATAGCTCTGAGTACAGATAATGTAGTAGATGTCACTTGCAGTCCTATGTAACACCACAGATAACACAGTGAGTAGGGATAATGTAGTAGATGTCACCTGCAGTCCTATGTAACATCACAGATAATTCAGTGATAGCTCTAAGTATAGATAATGTAGTAGATGTCACCTGCAGTCCTATGTAACAGCACAGATAATTCAGTGATAGCTCTGAGTATAGATAATGTAGTAGATGTCACCTGCAGTCCTATGTAACATCACAGATAATTCAGTGATAGCTCTGAGTATAGATAATGTAGTAGATGTCACCTGCAGTCCTATGTAACATCACATATAATTCAGTGATAGCTCTGAGTATAGATAATGTAGTAGATGTCACCTGCAGTCCTATGTAACATCACAGATAATTCAGTGATAGCTCTGAGTATAGATAATGTAGTAGATGTCACCTGCAGTCCTATGTAACAGCACAGATAATTCAGTGATAGCTCTGAGTATAGATAATGTAGTAGATGTCACCTGCAGTCCTATGTAACATCACATATAATTCAGTGATAGCTCTGAGTATAGATAATGTAGTAGATGTCACCTGCAGTCCTATGTAACATCACAGATAACACAGTGATAGCTCTGAGTATAGATAATGTAGTAGATGTCACCTGCAGTCCTATGTAACATCACAGATAATTCAGTGATAGCTCTGAGTATAGATAATGTAGTAGATGTCACCTGCAGTCCTATGTAACAGCACAGATAATTCAGTGATAGCTCTGAGTATAGATAATGTAGTAGATGTCACCTGCAGTCCTATGTAACACCACAGATAACACAGTGATAGCTCTGAGTATAGATAATGTAGTAGATGTCTCCTGCAGTCCTATGTAACATCACAGATAACACAGTGATAGCTCTGAGTATAGATTATGTAGTAGATGTCACCTGCAGTCCTATGTAACACCACAGATAACACAGTGATAGCTCTGAGTATAGATAATGTAGTAGATATCTCCTGCAGTCCTATGTAACATCACAGATAACACAGTGATAGCTCTGAGTACAGATAATGTAGTAGATGTCACTTGCAGTCCTATGTAACACCACAGATAACACAGTGAGTAGGGATAATGTAGTAGATGTCACCTGCAGTCCTATGTAACATCACAGATAATTCAGTGATAGCTCTAAGTATAGATAATGTAGTAGATGTCACCTGCAGTCCTATGTAACAGCACAGATAATTCAGTGATAGCTCTAAGTATAGATAATGTAGTAGATGTCACCAGCAGTCCTATGTAACATCACAGATAATTCAGTGATAGCTCTGAGTATAGATAATGTAGTAGATGTCTCCTGCAGTCCTATGTAACATCACAGATAACACAGTGATAGCTCTGAGTACAGATAATGTAGTAGATGTCACCTGCAGTCCTATGTAACACCACAGATAACACAGTGAGTAGGGATAATGTAGTAGATGTCACCTGCAGTCCTATGTAACATCACAGATAATTCAGTGATAGCTCTAAGTATAGATAATGTAGTAGATGTCACCTGCAGTCCTATGTAACAGCACAGATAATTCAGTGATAGCTCTAAGTATAGATAATGTAGTAGATGTCACCTGCAGTCCTATGTAACATCACAGATAATTCAGTGATAGCTCTGAGTATAGATAATGTAGTAGATGTCACCTGCAGTCCTATGTAACATCACAGATAATTCAGTGATAGCTCTGAGTATAGATAATGTAGTAGATGTCACCTGCAGTCCTATGTAACATCACATATAATTCAGTGATAGCTCTGAGTATAGATAATGTAGTAGATGTCACCTGCAGTCCTATGTAACATCACAGATAATTCAGTGATAGCTCTGAGTATAGATAATGTAGTAGATGTCACCTGCAGTCCTATGTAACATCACAGATAATTCAGTGATAGCTCTGAGTATAGATAATGTAGTAGATGTCTCCTGCAGTCCTATGTAACATCACAGATAACACAGTGATAGCTCTGAGTACAGATAATGTAGTAGATGTCACTTGCAGTCCTATGTAACACCACAGATAACACAGTGAGTAGGGATAATGTAGTAGATGTCACCTGCAGTCCTATGTAACATCACAGATAATTCAGTGATAGCTCTAAGTATAGATAATGTAGTAGATGTCACCTGCAGTCCTATGTAACAGCACAGATAATTCAGTGATAGCTCTAAGTATAGATAATGTAGTAGATGTCACCTGCAGTCCTATGTAACATCACAGATAATTCAGTGATAGCTCTGAGTATAGATAATGTAGTAGATGTCACCTGCAGTCCTATGTAACATCACATATAATTCAGTGATAGCTCTGAGTATAGATAATGTAGTAGATGTCACCTGCAGTCCTATGTAACATCACAGATAATTCAGTGATAGCTCTGAGTATAGATAATGTAGTAGATGTCACCTGCAGTCCTATGTAACATCACAGATAATTCAGTGATAGCTCTGAGTATAGATAATGTAGTAGATGTCACCTGCAGTCCTATGTAACATCACAGATAATTCAGTGATAGCTCTGAGTATAGATAATGTAGTAGATGTCACCTGCAGTCCTATGTAACACCACAGATAACACAGTGATAGCTCTGAGTATAGATTATGTAGTAGATGTCACCTGCAGTCCTATGTAACACCACAGATAACACAGTGATAGCTCTGAGTATAGATAATGTAGTAGATGTCTCCTGCAGTCCTATGTAACATCACAGATAACACAGTGATAGCTCTGAGTACAGATAATGTAGTAGATGTCACTTGCAGTCCTATGTAACACCACAGATAACACAGTGAGTAGGGATAATGTAGTAGATGTCACCTGCAGTCCTATGTAACATCACAGATAATTCAGTGATAGCTCTAAGTATAGATAATGTAGTAGATGTCACCTGCAGTCCTATGTAACAGCACAGATAATTCAGTGATAGCTCTAAGTATAGATAATGTAGTAGATGTCACCTGCAGTCCTATGTAACATCACAGATAATTCAGTGATAGCTCTGAGCATAGATAATGTAGTAGATGTCACCTGCAGTCCTATGTAACATCACATATAATTCAGTGATAGCTCTGAGTATAGATAATGTAGTAGATGTCACCTGCAGTCCTATGTAACATCACAGATAATTCAGTGATAGCTCTGAGTATAGATAATTTAGTAGATGTCACCTGCAGTCCTATGTAACATCACAGATAACACAGTGATAGCTCTGAGTATAGATAATGTAGTAGATGTCACCTGCAGTCCTATGTAACATCACAGATAATACAGTGATAGCTCTGAGTATAGATAATGTAGTAGATGTCACCTGCAGTCCTATGTAACATCACAGATAATTCAGTGATAGCTCTGAGTATAGATAATGTAGTAGATGTCACCTGCAGTCCTATGTAACATCACAGATAATTCAGTGATAGCTCTGAGTATAGATAATGTAGTAGATGTCGCCTGCAGTCCTATGTAACATCACAGATAATTCAGTGATAGCTCTGAGTATAGATAATGTAGTAGATGTCACCTGCAGTCCTATGTAACATCACAGATAATTCAGTGATAGCTCTGAGCATAGATAATGTAGTAGATGTCACCTGCAGTCCTATGTAACATCACAGATAATTCAGTGATAGCTCTGAGTATAGATAATGTAGTAGATGTCACCTGCAGTCCTATGTAACATCACAGATAATTCAGTGATAGCTCTGAGTATAGATAATGTAGTAGATGTCTCCTGCAGTCCTATGTAACATCACAGATAACACAGTGATAGCTCTGAGTATAGATTATGAAGTAGATGTCACCTGCAGTCCTATGTAACATCACAGATAATTCAGTGATAGCTCTGAGTATAGATAATGTAGTAGATGTCACCTGCAGTCCTATGTAACATCACAGATAATTCAGTGATAGCTCTGAGTATAGATAATGTAGTAGATGTCACCTGCAGTCCTATGTAACATCACAGATAATTCAGTGATAGCTCTAAGTATAGATAATGTAGTAGATGTGACCTGCAGTCCTATGTAACAGCACAGATAATTCAGTGATAGCTCTAAGTATAGATAATGTAGTAGATGTCACCTGCAGTCCTATGTAACATCACATATAATTCAGTGATAGCTCTGAGTATAGATAATGTAGTAGATGTCACCTGCAGTCCTATGTAACATCACAGATAATTCAGTGATAGCTCTGAGTATAGATAATGTAGTAGATGTCACCTGCAGTCCTATGTAACACCACAGATAACACAGTGATAGCTCTGAGTATAGATAATGTAGTAGATGTCTCCTGCAGTCGTATGTAACATCACAGATAACACAGTGATAGCTCTGAGTATAGATTATGTAGTAGATGTCACCTGCTGTCCTATGTAACACCACAGATAACACAGTGATAGCTCTGAGTACAGATAATGTAGTAGATGTCACTTGCAGTCCTATGTAACACCACAGATAACACAGTGAGTAGGGATAATGTAGTAGATGTCACCTGCAGTCCTATGTAACATCACAGATAATTCAGTGATAGCTCTAAGTATAGATAATGTAGTAGATGTCACCTGCAGTCCTATGTAACAGCACAGATAATTCAGTGATAGCTCTGAGTATAGATAATGTAGTAGATGTCACCTGCAGTCCTATGTAACATCACAGATAATTCAGTGATAGCTCTGAGTATAGATAATGTAGTAGATGTCACCTGCAGTCCTATGTAACATCACATATAATTCAGTGATAGCTCTGAGTATAGATAATGTAGTAGATGTCACCTGCAGTCCTATGTAACATCACAGATAATTCAGTGATAGCTCTGAGTATAGATAATGTAGTAGATGTCACCTGCAGTCCTATGTAACAGCACAGATAATTCAGTGATAGCTCTGAGTATAGATAATGTAGTAGATGTCACCTGCAGTCCTATGTAACATCACATATAATTCAGTGATAGCTCTGAGTATAGATAATGTAGTAGATGTCACCTGCAGTCCTATGTAACATCACAGATAATTCAGTGATAGCTCTGAGTATAGATAATGTAGTAGATGTCACCTGCAGTCCTATGTAACATCACAGATAATTCAGTGATAGCTCTGAGTATAGATAATGTAGTAGATGTCACCTGCAGTCCTATGTAACAGCACAGATAATTCAGTGATAGCTCTGAGTATAGATAATGTAGTAGATGTCACCTGCAGTCCTATGTAACACCACAGATAACACAGTGATAGCTCTGAGTATAGATAATGTAGTAGATGTCTCCTGCAGTCCTATGTAACATCACAGATAACACAGTGATAGCTCTGAGTATAGATTATGTAGTAGATGTCACCTGCAGTCCTATGTAACACCACAGATAACACAGTGATAGCTCTGAGTATAGATAATGTAGTAGATATCTCCTGCAGTCCTATGTAACATCACAGATAACACAGTGATAGCTCTGAGTACAGATAATGTAGTAGATGTCACTTGCAGTCCTATGTAACACCACAGATAACACAGTGAGTAGGGATAATGTAGTAGATGTCACCTGCAGTCCTATGTAACATCACAGATAATTCAGTGATAGCTCTAAGTATAGATAATGTAGTAGATGTCACCTGCAGTCCTATGTAACAGCACAGATAATTCAGTGATAGCTCTAAGTATAGATAATGTAGTAGATGTCACCAGCAGTCCTATGTAACATCACAGATAATTCAGTGATAGCTCTGAGTATAGATAATGTAGTAGATGTCTCCTGCAGTCCTATGTAACATCACAGATAACACAGTGATAGCTCTGAGTACAGATAATGTAGTAGATGTCACTTGCAGTCCTATGTAACACCACAGATAACACAGTGAGTAGGGATAATGTAGTAGATGTCACCTGCAGTCCTATGTAACAGCACAGATAATTCAGTGATAGCTCTGAGTATAGATAATGTAGTAGATGTCACCTGCAGTCCTATGTAACAGCACAGATAATTCAGTGATAGCTCTAAGTATAGATAATGTAGTAGATGTCACCTGCAGTCCTATGTAACATCACAGATAATTCAGTGATAGCTCTGAGTATAGATAATGTAGTAGATGTCACCTGCAGTCCTATGTAACATCACAGATAATTCAGTGATAGCTCTGAGTATAGATAATGTAGTAGATGTCACCTGCAGTCCTATGTAACATCACATATAATTCAGTGATAGCTCTGAGTATAGATAATGTAGTAGATGTCACCTGCAGTCCTATGTAACATCACAGATAATTCAGTGATAGCTCTGAGTATAGATAATGTAGTAGATGTCACCTGCAGTCCTATGTAACATCACAGATAATTCAGTGATAGCTCTGAGTATAGATAATGTAGTAGATGTCTCCTGCAGTCCTATGTAACATCACAGATAACACAGTGATAGCTCTGAGTACAGATAATGTAGTAGATGTCACTTGCAGTCCTATGTAACACCACAGATAACACAGTGAGTAGGGATAATGTAGTAGATGTCACCTGCAGTCCTATGTAACATCACAGATAATTCAGTGATAGCTCTAAGTATAGATAATGTAGTAGATGTCACCTGCAGTCCTATGTAACAGCACAGATAATTCAGTGATAGCTCTAAGTATAGATAATGTAGTAGATGTCACCTGCAGTCCTATGTAACATCACAGATAATTCAGTGATAGCTCTGAGTATAGATAATGTAGTAGATGTCACCTGCAGTCCTATGTAACATCACATATAATTCAGTGATAGCTCTGAGTATAGATAATGTAGTAGATGTCACCTGCAGTCCTATGTAACATCACAGATAATTCAGTGATAGCTCTGAGTATAGATAATGTAGTAGATGTTACCTGCAGTCCTATGTAACATCACAGATAATTCAGTGATAGCTCTGAGTATAGATAATGTAGTAGATGTCACCTGCAGTCCTATGTAACATCACAGATAATTCAGTGATAGCTCTGAGTATAGATAATGTAGTAGATGTCACCTGCAGTCCTATGTAACACCACAGATAACACAGTGATAGCTCTGAGTATAGATTATGTAGTAGATGTCACCTGCAGTCCTATGTAACACCACAGATAACACAGTGATAGCTCTGAGTATAGATAATGTAGTAGATGTCTCCTGCAGTCCTATGTAACATCACAGATAACACAGTGATAGCTCTGAGTACAGATAATGTAGTAGATGTCACTTGCAGTCCTATGTAACACCACAGATAACACAGTGAGTAGGGATAATGTAGTAGATGTCACCTGCAGTCCTATGTAACATCACAGATAATTCAGTGATAGCTCTAAGTATAGATAATGTAGTAGATGTCACCTGCAGTCCTATGTAACAGCACAGATAATTCAGTGATAGCTCTAAGTATAGATAATGTAGTAGATGTCACCTGCAGTCCTATGTAACATCACAGATAATTCAGTGATAGCTCTGAGCATAGATAATGTAGTAGATGTCACCTGCAGTCCTATGTAACATCACATATAATTCAGTGATAGCTCTGAGTATAGATAATGTAGTAGATGTCACCTGCAGTCCTATGTAACATCACAGATAATTCAGTGATAGCTCTGAGTATAGATAATTTAGTAGATGTCACCTGCAGTCCTATGTAACATCACAGATAACACAGTGATAGCTCTGAGTATAGATAATGTAGTAGATGTCACCTGCAGTCCTATGTAACATCACAGATAATACAGTGATAGCTCTGAGTATAGATAATGTAGTAGATGTCACCTGCAGTCCTATGTAACATCACAGATAATTCAGTGATAGCTCTGAGTATAGATAATGTAGTAGATGTCACCTGCAGTCCTATGTAACATCACAGATAATTCAGTGATAGCTCTGAGTATAGATAATGTAGTAGATGTCGCCTGCAGTCCTATGTAACATCACAGATAATTCAGTGATAGCTCTGAGTATAGATAATGTAGTAGATGTCACCTGCAGTCCTATGTAACATCACAGATAATTCAGTGATAGCTCTGAGTATAGATAATGTAGTAGATGTCACCTGCAGTCCTATGTAACATCACAGATAATTCAGTGATAGCTCTGAGCATAGATAATGTAGTAGATGTCACCTGCAGTCCTATGTAACATCACAGATAATTCAGTGATAGCTCTGAGTATAGATAATGTAGTAGATGTCTCCTGCAGTCCTATGTAACATCACAGATAACACAGTGATAGCTCTGAGTATAGATTATGTAGTAGATGTCACCTGCAGTCCTATGTAACACCACAGATAACACAGTGATAGCTCTGAGTATAGATAATGTAGTAGATGTCTCCTGCAGTCCTATGTAACATCACAGATAACACAGTGATAGCTCTGAGTACAGATAATGTAGTAGATGTCACCTGCAGTCCTATGTAACATCACAGATAATTCAGTGATAGCTCTGAGTATAGATAATGTAGTAGATGTCACCTGCAGTCCTATGTAACAGCACAGATAATTCAGTGATAGCTCTGAGTATAGATAATGTAGTAGATGTCACCTGCAGTCCTATGTAACATCACAGATAATTCAGTGATAGCTCTAAGTATAGATAATGTAGTAGATGTCACCTGCAGTCCTATGTAACAGCACAGATAACACAGTGATAGCTCTGAGTATAGATAATGTAGTAGATGTCACCTGCAGTCCTATGTAACATCACAGATAATTCAGTGATAGCTCTGAGTATAGATAATGTAGTAGATGTCACCTGCAGTCCTATGTAACATCACAGATAATTCAGTGATAGCTCTGAGTATAGATAATGTAGTAGATGTCACCTGCAGTCCTATGTAACATCACAGATAATTCAGTGATAGCTCTGAGTATAGATAATGTAGTAGATGTCACCTGCAGTCCTATGTAACAGCACAGATAATTCAGTGATAGCTCTGAGTATAGATAATGTAGTAGATGTCACCTGCAGTCCTATGTAACATCACAGATAACACAGTGATAGCTCTGAGTATAGATAATGTAGTAGATGTCACCTGCAGTCCTATGTAACAGCACAGATAATTCAGTGATAGCTCTGAGTATAGATAATGTAGTAGATGTCACCTGCAGTCCTATGTAACGCCACAGATAACACAGTGATAGCTCTGAGTATAGATAATGTAGTAGATGTCTCCTGCAGTCCTATGTAACATCACAGATAAGACAGTGATAGCTCTGAGTATAGATTATGTAGTAGATGTCACCTGCAGTCCTATGTAACACCACAGATAACACAGTGATAGCTCTGAGTATAGATAATGTAGTAGATGTCTCCTGCAGTCCTATGTAACATCACAGATAACACAGTGATAGCTCTGAGTACAGATAATGTAGTAGATGTCACCTGCAGTCCTATGTAACATCACAGATAACACAGTGATAGCTCTGAGTATAGATTATGTAGTAGATGTCACCTGCAGTCCTATGTAACACCACAGATAACACAGTGATAGCTCTGAGTATAGATAATGTAGTAGATGTCACCTGCAGTCCTATGTAACATCATAGATAATTCAGTGATAGCTCTGAGTACAGATAATGTAGTAGATGTCACTTGCAGTCCTATGTAACACCACAGATAACACAGTGATAGCTCTGAGTACAGATAATGTAGTAGATGTCACCTGCAGTCCTATGTAACATCACAGATAACACAGTGATAGCTCTGAGTATAGATAATGTAGTAGATGTCACCTGCAGTCCTATGTAACATCACAGATAATTCAGTGATAGCTCTGAGTATAGATAATGTAGTAGATGTCACCTGCAGTCCTATGTAACATCACAGATAACACAGTGATAGCTCTGAGTATAGATAATGTAGTAGATGTCACCTGCAGTCCTATGTAACAGCACAGATAATTCAGTGATAGCTCTGAGTATAGATAATGTAGTAGATGTCACCTGCAGTCCTATGTAACACCACAGATAACACAGTGATAGCTCTGAGTATAGATAATGTAGTAGATGTCTCCTGCAGTCCTATGTAACATCACAGATAACACAGTGATAGCTCTGAGTATAGATAATGTAGTAGATGTCTCCTGCAGTCCTATGTAACATCACAGATAATTCAGTGATAGCTCTGAGTATAGATAATGTAGTAGATGTCTCCTGCAGTCCTATGTAACATCACAGATAACACAGTGATAGCTCTGAGTACAGATAATGTAGTAGATGTCACTTGCAGTCCTATGTAACACCACAGATAACACAGTGAGTAGGGATAATGTAGTAGATGTCACCTGCAGTCCTATGTAACATCACAGATAAATCAGTGATAGCTCTAAGTATAGATAATGTAGTAGATGTCACCTGCAGTCCTATGTAACAGCACAGATAATTCAGTGATAGCTCTAAGTATAGATAATGTAGTAGATGTCACCTGCAGTCCTATGTAACATCACAGATAATTCAGTGATAGCTCTG
Organism: Bufo bufo; assembly: GCF_905171765.1. Taxonomy (NCBI): domain Eukaryota; kingdom Metazoa; phylum Chordata; class Amphibia; order Anura; family Bufonidae; genus Bufo; species Bufo bufo. The sequence goes on along the minus strand of NC_053390.1, from coordinate 805,840,579 downwards.
AGCATAGATAATGTAGTAGATGTCACCTGCAGTCCTATGTAACATCACATATAATTCAGTGATAGCTCTGAGTATAGATAATGTAGTAGATGTCACCTGCAGTCCTATGTAACATCACAGATAATTCAGTGATAGCTCTGAGTATAGATAATTTAGTAGATGTCACCTGCAGTCCTATGTAACATCACAGATAACACAGTGATAGCTCTGAGTATAGATAATGTAGTAGATGTCGCCTGCAGTCCTATGTAACATCACAGATAATTCAGTGATAGCTCTGAGTATAGATAATGTAGTAGATGTCACCTGCAGTCCTATGTAACATCACAGATAATTCAGTGATAGCTCTGAGTATAGATAATGTAGTAGATGTCGCCTGCAGTCCTATGTAACATCACAGATAATTCAGTGATAGCTCTGAGAATAGATAATGTAGTAGATGTCACCTGCAGTCCTATGTAACACCACAGATAACACAGTGATAGCTCTGAGTATAGATAATGTAGTAGATGTCACCTGCAGTCCTATGTAACATCATAGATAATTCAGTGATAGCTCTGAGTACAGATAATGTAGTAGATGTCACTTGCAGTCCTATGTAACACCACAGATAACACAGTGATAGCTCTGAGTACAGATAATGTAGTAGATGTCACCTGCAGTCCTATGTAACATCACAGATAACACAGTGATAGCTCTGAGTATAGATAATGTAGTAGATGTCACCTGCAGTCCTATGTAACATCACAGATAATTCAGTGATAGCTCTGAGTATAGATAATGTAGTAGATGTCACCTGCAGTCCTATGTAACATCACAGATAACACAGTGATAGCTCTGAGTATAGATAATGTAGTAGATGTCACCTGCAGTCCTATGTAACAGCACAGATAATTCAGTGATAGCTCTGAGTATAGATAATGTAGTAGATGTCACCTGCAGTCCTATGTAACACCACAGATAACACAGTGATAGCTCTGAGTATAGATAATGTAGTAGATGTCTCCTGCAGTCCTATGTAACATCACAGATAACACAGGGATAGCTCTGAGTATAGATAATGTAGTAGATGTCTCCTGCAGTCCTATGTAACATCACAGATAACACAGTGATAGCTCTGAGTATAGATAATGTAGTAGATGTCTCCTGCAGTCCTATGTAACATCACAGATAACACAGTGATAGCTCTGAGTACAGATAATGTAGTAGATGTCACTTGCAGTCCTATGTAACACCACAGATAACACAGTGAGTAGGGATAATGTAGTAGATGTCACCTGCAGTCCTATGTAACATCACAGATAAATCAGTGATAGCTCTAAGTATAGATAATGTAGTAGATGTCACCTGCAGTCCTATGTAACAGCACAGATAATTCAGTGATAGCTCTAAGTATAGATAATGTAGTAGATGTCACCTGCAGTCCTATGTAACATCACAGATAATTCAGTGATAGCTCTGAGCATAGATAATGTAGTAGATGTCACCTGCAGTCCTATGTAACATCACATATAATTCAGTGATAGCTCTGAGTATAGATAATGTAGTAGATGTCACCTGCAGTCCTATGTAACATCACAGATAATTCAGTGATAGCTCTGAGTATAGATAATTTAGTAGATGTCACCTGCAGTCCTATGTAACACCACAGATAACACAGTGATAGCTCTGAGTATAGATAATGTAGTAGATGTCACCTGCAGTCCTATGTAACATCACAGATAATTCAGTGATAGCTCTGAGTATAGATAATGTAGTAGATGTCACCTGCAGTCCTATGTAACATCACAGATAATTCAGTGATAGCTCTGAGTATAGATAATGTAGTAGATGTCGCCTGCAGTCCTATGTAACATCACAGATAATTCAGTGATAGCTCTGAGTATAGATAATGTAGTAGATGTCACCTGCAGTCCTATGTAACATCACAGATAATTCAGTGATAGCTCTGAGTATAGATAATGTAGTAGATGTCACCTGCAGTCCTATGTAACATCACAGATAATTCAGTGATAGCTCTGAGTATAGATAATGTAGTAGATGTCACCTGCAGTCCTATGTAACATCACAGATAATTCAGTGATAGCTCTGAGTATAGATAATGTAGTAGATGTCTCCTGCAGTCCTATGTAACATCACAGATAACACAGTGATAGCTCTGAGTATAGATTATGAAGTAGATGTCACCTGCAGTCCTATGTAACACCACAGATAACACAGTGATAGCTCTGAGTATAGATAATGTAGTAGATGTCTCCTGCAGTCCTATGTAACATCACAGATAACACAGTGATAGCTCTGAGTATAGATAATGTAGTAGATGTCACCTGCAGTCCTATGTAACATCACAGATAATTCAGTGATAGCTCTGAGTATAGATAATGTAGTAGATGTCACCTGCAGTCCTATGTAACAGCACAGATAATTCAGTGATAGCTCTGAGTATAGATAATGTAGTAGATGTCACCTGCAGTCCTATTTAACATCACAGATAATTCAGTGATAGCTCTGAGTATAGATAATGTAGTAGATGTCACCTGCAGTCCTATGTAACATCACAGATAATTCAGTGATAGCTCTGAGTATAGATAATGTAGTAGATGTCACCTGCAGTCCTATGTAACACCACAGATAATTCAGTGATAGCTCTGAGTATAGATAATGTAGTAGATGTCACCTGCAGTCCTATGTAACAGCACAGATAATTCAGTGATAGCTCTGAGTATAGATAATGTAGTAGATGTCTCCTGCAGTCCTATGTAACATCACAGATAACACAGTGATAGCTCTGAGTACAGATAATGTAGTAGATGTCACCTGCAGTCCTATGTAACACCACAGATAACACAGTGATAGCTCTGAGTATAGATTATGTAGTAGATGTCACCTGCAGTTCTATGTAACACCACAGATAACACAGTGATAGCTCTGAGTATAGATAATGTAGTAGATGTCACCTGCAGTCCTATGTAACATCACAGATAATTCAGTGATAGCTCTGAGTACAGATAATGTAGTAGATGTCACTTGCAGTCCTATGTAACACCACAGATAACACAGTGATAGCTCTGAGTACAGATAATGTAGTAGATGTCACCTGCAGTCCTATGTAACATCACAGATAACACAGTGATAGCTCTGAGTATAGATAATGTAGTAGATGTCACCTGCAGTCCTATGTAACACCACAGATAATTCAGTGATAGCTCTGAGTATAGATAATGTAGTAGATGTCACCTGCAGTCCTATGTAACAGCACAGATAATTCAGTGATAGCTCTGAGTATAGATACTGTAGTAGATCACCTGCAGTCCTATGTAACATCACAGATAATTCAGTGATAGCTCTGAGTATAGATAATGTAGTAGATGTCACCTGCAGTCCTATGTAACATCACAGATAACACAGTGATAGCTCTGAGTATAGATAATGTAGTAGATGTCACCTGCAGTCCTATGTAACAGCACAGATAATTCAGTGATAGCTCTGAGTATAGATAATGTAGTAGATGTCACCTGCAGTCCTATGTAACGCCACAGATAACACAGTGATAGCTCTGAGTATAGATAATGTAGTAGATGTCTCCTGCAGTCCTATGTAACATCACAGATAAGACAGTGATAGCTCTGAGTATAGATTATGTAGTAGATGTCACCTGCAGTCCTATGTAACACCACAGATAACACAGTGATAGCTCTGAGTATAGATAATGTAGTAGATGTCTCCTGCAGTCCTATGTAACATCACAGATAACACAGTGATAGCTCTGAGTACAGATAATGTAGTAGATGTCACCTGCAGTCCTATGTAACACCACAGATAACACAGTGATAGCTCTGAGTATAGATTATGTAGTAGATGTCACCTGCAGTCCTATGTAACACCACAGATAACACAGTGATAGCTCTGAGTATAGATAATGTAGTAGATGTCACCTGCAGTCCTATGTAACATCATAGATAATTCAGTGATAGCTCTGAGTACAGATAATGTAGTAGATGTCACCTGCAGTCCTATGTAACACCACAGATAACACAGTGATAGCTCTGAGTACAGATAATGTAGTAGATGTCACCTGCAGTCCTATGTAACATCACAGATAACACAGTGATAGCTCTGAGTATAGATAATGTAGTAGATGTCACCTGCAGTCCTATGTAACATCACAGATAATTCAGTGATAGCTCTGAGTATAGATAATGTAGTAGATGTCACCTGCAGTCCTATGTAACATCACAGATAACACAGTGATAGCTCTGAGTATAGATAATGTAGTAGATGTCACCTGCAGTCCTATGTAACAGCACAGATAATTCAGTGATAGCTCTGAGTATAGATAATGTAGTAGATGTCACCTGCAGTCCTATGTAACACCACAGATAACACAGTGATAGCTCTGAGTATAGATAATGTAGTAGATGTCTCCTGCAGTCCTATGTAACATCACAGATAACACAGTGATAGCTCTGAGTATAGATAATGTAGTAGATGTCTCCTGCAGTCCTATGTAACATCACAGATAACACAGTGATAGCTCTGAGTATAGATAATGTAGTAGATGTCTCCTGCAGTCCTATGTAACATCACAGATAACACAGTGATAGCTCTGAGTATAGATAATGTAGTAGATGTCACCTGCAGTCCTATGTAACATCACATATAATTCAGTGATAGCTCTGAGTATAGATAATGTAGTGGATGTCACCTGCAGTCCTATGTAACATCACAGATAATTCAGTGATAGCTCTGAGTATAGATAATTTAGTAGATGTCACCTGCAGTCCTATGTAACATCACAGATAATTCAGTGATAGCTCTGAGTATAGATAATGTAGTAGATGTCACCTGCAGTCCTATGTAACATCACAGATAATTCAGTGATAGCTCTGAGTATAGATAATGTAGTAGATGTCGCCTGCAGTCCTATGTAACATCACAGATAATTCAGTGATAGCTCTGAGTATAGATAATGTAGTAGATGTCACCTGCAGTCCTATGTAACATCACAGATAATTCAGTGATAGCTCTGAGTATAGATAATGTAGTAGATGTCACCTGCAGTCCTATGTAACATCACAGATAATTCAGTGATAGCTCTGAGTATAGATAATGTAGTAGATGTCACCTGCAGTCCTATGTAACATCACAGATAATTCAGTGATAGCTCTGAGCATAGATAATGTAGTAGATGTCACCTGCAGTCCTATGTAACATCACATATAATTCAGTGATAGCTCTGAGTATAGATAATGTAGTAGATGTCACCTGCAGTCCTATGTAACATCACAGATAATTCAGTGATAGCTCTGAGTATAGATAATGTAGTAGATGTCACCTGCAGTCCTATGTAACATCACAGATAATTCAGTGATAGCTCTGAGTATAGATAATGTAGTAGATGTCACCTGCAGTCCTATGTAACAGCACAGATAATTCAGTGATAGCTCTGAGTATAGATAATGTAGTAGATGTCACCTGCAGTCCTATGTAACATCACATATAATTCAGTGATAGCTCTGAGTATAGATAATGTAGTAGATGTCACCTGCAGTCCTATGTAACATCACATATAATTCAGTGATAGCTCTGAGTATAGATAATGTAGTAGATGTCACCTGCTGTCCTATGTAACATCACAGATAATTCAGTGATAGCTCTGAGTATAGATAATGTAGTAGATGTCACCTGCTGTCCTATGTAACATCACAGATAATTCAGTGATAGCTCTGAGTATAGATAATGTAGTAGATGTCACCTGCAGTCCTATGTAGCATCACAGATAATTCAGTGATAGCTCTGAGTATAGATAATGTAGTAGATGTCACCTGCAGTCCTATGTAACAGCACAGATAATTCAGTGATAGCTCTGAGTATAGATAATGTAGTAGATGTCACCTGCAGTCCTATGTAACATCACATATAATTCAGTGATAGCTCTGAGTATAGATAATGTAGTAGATGTCACCTGCAGTCCTATGTAACATCACAGATAATTCAGTGATAGCTCTGAGTATAGATAATGTAGTAGATGTCACCTGCAGTCCTATGTAACACCACAGATAACACAGTGATAGCTCTGAGTATAGATAATGTAGTAGATGTCTCCTGCAGTCGTATGTAACATCACAGATAACACAGTGATAGCTCTGAGTATAGATTATGTAGTAGATGTCACCTGCTGTCCTATGTAACACCACAGATAACACAGTGATAGCTCTGAGTACAGATAATGTAGTAGATGTCACTTGCAGTCCTATGTAACACCACAGATAACACAGTGAGTAGGGATAATGTAGTAGATGTCACCTGCAGTCCTATGTAACATCACAGATAATTCAGTGATAGCTCTAAGTATAGATAATGTAGTAGATTTCACCTGCAGTCCTATGTAACAGCACAGATAATTCAGTGATAGCTCTGAGTATAGATAATGTAGTAGATGTCACCTGCAGTCCTATGTAACATCACAGATAATTCAGTGATAGCTCTGAGTATAGATAATGTAGTAGATGTCACCTGCAGTCCTATGTAACATCACATATAATTCAGTGATAGCTCTGAGTATAGATAATGTAGTAGATGTCACCTGCAGTCCTATGTAACATCACAGATAATTCAGTGATAGCTCTGAGTATAGATAATGTAGTAGATGTCACCTGCAGTCCTATGTAACAGCACAGATAATTCAGTGATAGCTCTGAGTATAGATAATGTAGTAGATGTCACCTGCAGTCCTATGTAACATCACATATAATTCAGTGATAGCTCTGAGTATAGATAATGTAGTAGATGTCACCTGCAGTCCTATGTAACATCACAGATAATTCAGTGATAGCTCTGAGTATAGATAATGTAGTAGATGTCACCTGCAGTCCTATGTAACATCACAGATAATTCAGTGATAGCTCTGAGTATAGATAATGTAGTAGATGTCACCTGCAGTCCTATGTAACAGCACAGATAATTCAGTGATAGCTCTGAGTATAGATAATGTAGTAGATGTCACCTGCAGTCCTATGTAACACCACAGATAACACAGTGATAGCTCTGAGTATAGATAATGTAGTAGATGTCTCCTGCAGTCCTATGTAACATCACAGATAACACAGTGATAGCTCTGAGTATAGATTATGTAGTAGATGTCACCTGCAGTCCTATGTAACACCACAGATAACACAGTGATAGCTCTGAGTATAGATAATGTAGTAGATATCTCCTGCAGTCCTATGTAACATCACAGATAACACAGTGATAGCTCTGAGTACAGATAATGTAGTAGATGTCACTTGCAGTCCTATGTAACACCACAGATAACACAGTGAGTAGGGATAATGTAGTAGATGTCACCTGCAGTCCTATGTAACATCACAGATAATTCAGTGATAGCTCTAAGTATAGATAATGTAGTAGATGTCACCTGCAGTCCTATGTAACAGCACAGATAATTCAGTGATAGCTCTAAGTATAGATAATGTAGTAGATGTCACCAGCAGTCCTATGTAACATCACAGATAATTCAGTGATAGCTCCGAGTATAGATAATGTAGTAGATGTCTCCTGCAGTCCTATGTAACATCACAGATAACACAGTGATAGCTCTGAGTACAGATAATGTAGTAGATGTCACTTGCAGTCCTATGTAACACCACAGATAACACAGTGAGTAGGGATAATGTAGTAGATGTCACCTGCAGTCCTATGTAACATCACAGATAATTCAGTGATAGCTCTAAGTATAGATAATGTAGTAGATGTCACCTGCAGTCCTATGTAACAGCACAGATAATTCAGTGATAGCTCTAAGTATAGATAATGTAGTAGATGTCACCTGCAGTCCTATGTAACATCACAGATAATTCAGTGATAGCTCTGAGTATAGATAATGTAGTAGATGTCACCTGCAGTCCTATGTAACATCACAGATAATTCAGTGATAGCTCTGAGTATAGATAATGTAGTAGATGTCACCTGCAGTCCTATGTAACATCACATACAATTCAGTGATAGCTCTGAGTATAGATAATGTAGTAGATGTCACCTGCAGTCCTATGTAACATCACAGATAATTCAGTGATAGCTCTGAGTATAGATAATGTAGTAGATGTCACCTGCAGTCCTATGTAACATCACAGATAATTCAGTGATAGCTCTGAGTATAGATAATGTAGTAGATGTCTCCTGCAGTCCTATGTAACATCACAGATAACACAGTGATAGCTCTGAGTACAGATAATGTAGTAGATGTCACTTGCAGTCCTATGTAACACCACAGATAACACAGTGAGTAGGGATAATGTAGTAGATGTCACCTGCAGTCCTATGTAACATCACAGATAATTCAGTGATAGCTCTAAGTATAGATAATGTAGTAGATGTCACCTGCAGTCCTATGTAACAGCACAGATAATTCAGTGATAGCTCTAAGTATAGATAATGTAGTAGATGTCACCTGCAGTCCTATGTAACATCACAGATAATTCAGTGATAGCTCTGAGTATAGATAATGTAGTAGATGTCACCTGCAGTCCTATGTAACATCACATATAATTCAGTGATAGCTCTGAGTATAGATAATGTAGTAGATGTCACCTGCAGTCCTATGTAACATCACAGATAATTCAGTGATAGCTCTGAGTATAGATAATGTAGTAGATGTCACCTGCAGTCCTATGTAACATCACAGATAATTCAGTGATAGCTCTGAGTATAGATAATGTAGTAGATGTCACCTGCAGTCCTATGTAACACCACAGATAACACAGTGATAGCTCTGAGTATAGATAATGTAGTAGATGTCTCCTGCAGTCGTATGTAACATCACAGATAACACAGTGATAGCTCTGAGTATAGATTATGTAGTAGATGTCACCTGCTGTCCTATGTAACACCACAGATAACACAGTGATAGCTCTGAGTACAGATAATGTAGTAGATGTCTCCTGCAGTCCTATGTAACATCACAGATAACACAGTGATAGCTCTGAGTACAGATAATGTAGTAGATGTCACTTGCAGTCCTATGTAACACCACAGATAACACAGTGAGTAGGGATAATGTAGTAGATGTCACCTGCAGTCCTATGTAACATCACAGATAATTCAGTGATAGCTCTAAGTATAGATAATGTAGTAGATGTCACCTGCAGTCCTATGTAACAGCACAGATAATTCAGTGATAGCTCTAAGTATAGATAATGTAGTAGATGTCACCTGCAGTCCTATGTAACATCACAGATAATTCAGTGATAGCTCTGAGCATAGATAATGTAGTAGATGTCACCTGCAGTCCTATGTAACATCACATATAATTCAGTGATAGCTCTGAGTATAGATAATGTAGTAGATGTCACCTGCAGTCCTATGTAACATCACAGATAATTCAGTGATAGCTCTGAGTATAGATAATGTAGTAGATGTCACCTGCAGTCCTATGTAACATCACAGATAACACAGTGATAGCTCTGAGTATAGATAATGTAGTAGATGTCACCTGCAGTCCTATGTAACATCACAGATAATACAGTGATAGCTCTGAGTATAGATAATGTAGTAGATGTCACCTGCAGTCCTATGTAACATCACAGATAATTCAGTGATAGCTCTGAGTATAGATAATGTAGTAGATGTCACCTGCAGTCCTATGTAACATCACAGATAATTCAGTGATAGCTCTGAGTATAGATAATGTAGTAGATGTCGCCTGCAGTCCTATGTAACATCACAGATAATTCAGTGATAGCTCTGAGTATAGATAATGTAGTAGATGTCACCTGCAGTCCTATGTAACATCACAGATAATTCAGTGATAGCTCTAAGTATAGATAATGTAGTAGATGTCACCTGCAGTCCTATGTAACATCACAGATAATTCAGTGATAGCTCTGAGTATAGATAATGTAGTAGATGTCACCTGCAGTCCTATGTAACATCACAGATAATTCAGTGATAGCTCTGAGTATAGATAATGTAGTAGATGTCTCCTGCAGTCCTATGTAACATCACAGATAACACAGTGATAGCTCTGAGTATAGATTATGAAGTAGATGTCACCTGCAGTCCTATGTAACACCACAGATAACACAGTGATAGCTCTGAGTATAGATAATGTAGTAGATGTCTCCTGCAGTCCTATGTAACATCACAGATAACACAGTGATAGCTCTGAGTACAGATAATGTAGTAGATGTCGCCTGCAGTCCTATGTAACATCACAGATAATTCAGTGATAGCTCTGAGTATAGATAATGTAGTAGATGTCACCTGCAGTCCTATGTAACAGCACAGATAATTCAGTGATAGCTCTGAGTATAGATAATGTAGTAGATGTCACCTGCAGTCCTATGTAACATCACAGATAATTCAGTGATAGCTCTAAGTATAGATAATGTAGTAGATGTCACCTGCAGTCCTATGTAACAGCACAGATAACACAGTGATAGCTCTGAGTATAGATAATGTAGTAGATGTCACCTGCAGTCCTATGTAACATCACAGATAATTCAGTGATAGCTCTGAGTATAGATAATGTAGTAGATGTCACCTGCAGTCCTATGTAACATCACAGATAATTCAGTGATAGCTCTGAGTATAGATAATGTAGTAGATGTCACCTGCAGTCCTATGTAACATCACAGATAATTCAGTGATAGCTCTGAGTATAGATAATGTAGTAGATGTCACCTGCAGTCCTATGTAACAGCACAGATAATTCAGTAATAGCTCTGAGTATAGATAATGTAGTAGATGTCACCTGCAGTCCTATGTAACATCACAGATAACACAGTGATAGCTCTGAGTATAGATAATGTAGTAGATGTCACCTGCAGTCCTATGTAACAGCACAGATAATTCAGTGATAGCTCTGAGTATAGATAATGTAGTAGATGTCACCTGCAGTCCTATGTAACGCCACAGATAACACAGTGATAGCTCTGAGTATAGATAATGTAGTAGATGTCTCCTGCAGTCCTATGTAACATCACAGATAAGACAGTGATAGCTCTGAGTATAGATTATGTAGTAGATGTCACCTGCAGTCCTATGTAACACCACAGATAACACAGTGATAGCTCTGAGTATAGATAATGTAGTAGATGTCTCCTGCAGTCCTATGTAACATCACAGATAACACAGTGATAGCTCTGAGTACAGATAATGTAGTAGATGTCACCTGCAGTCCTATGTAACACCACAGATAACACAGTGATAGCTCTGAGTATAGATTATGTAGTAGATGTCACCTGCAGTCCTATGTAACACCACAGATAACACAGTGATAGCTCTGAGTATAGATAATGTAGTAGATGTCACCTGCAGTCCTATGTAACATCACAGATAATTCAGTGATAGCTCTGAGTACAGATAATGTAGTAGATGTCACTTGCAGTCCTATGTAACACCACAGATAACACAGTGATAGCTCTGAGTACAGATAATGTAGTAGATGTCACCTGCAGTCCTATGTAACATCACAGATAACACAGTGATAGCTCTGAGTATAGATAATGTAGTAGATGTCACCTGCAGTCCTATGTAACATCACAGATAATTCAGTGATAGCTCTGAGTATAGATAATGTAGTAGATGTCACCTGCAGTCCTATGTAACATCACAGATAACACAGTGATAGCTCTGAGTATAGATAATGTAGTAGATGTCACCTGCAGTCCTATGTAACAGCACAGATAATTCAGTGATAGCTCTGAGTATAGATAATGTAGTAGATGTCACCTGCAGTCCTATGTAACACCACAGATAACACAGTGATAGCTCTGAGTATAGATAATGTAGTAGATGTCTCCTGCAGTCCTATGTAACATCACAGATAACACAGTGATAGCTCTGAGTATAGATAATGTAGTAGATGTCTCCTGCAGTCCTATGTAACATCACAGATAACACAGTGATAGCTCTGAGTATAGATAATGTAGTAGATGTCTCCTGCAGTCCTATGTAACATCACAGATAACACAGTGATAGCTCTGAGTACAGATAATGTAGTAGATGTCACTTGCAGTCCTATGTAACACCACAGATAACACAGTGAGTAGGGATAATGTAGTAGATGTCACCTGCAGTCCTATGTAACATCACAGATAAATCAGTGATAGCTCTAAGTATAGATAATGTAGTAGATGTCACCTGCAGTCCTATGTAACAGCACAGATAATTCAGTGATAGCTCTAAGTATAGATAATGTAGTAGATGTCACCTGCAGTCCTATGTAACATCACAGATAATTCAGTGATAGCTCTGAGTATAGATAATGTAGTAGATGTCACCTGCAGTCCTATGTAACATCACATATAATTCAGTGATAGCTCTGAGTATAGATAATGTAGTAGATGTCACCTGCAGTCCTATGTAACATCACAGATAATTCAGTGATAGCTCTGAGTATAGATAATGTAGTAGATGTCACCTGCAGTCCTATGTAACATCACAGATAACACAGTGATAGCTCTGAGTATAGATAATGTAGTAGATGTCACCTGCAGTCCTATGTAACATCACAGATAATTCAGTGATAGCTCTGAGTATAGATAATGTAGTAGATGTCACCTGCAGTCCTATGTAACATCACAGATAATTCAGTGATAGCTCTGAGTATAGATAATGTAGTAGATGTCGCCTGCAGTCCTATGTAACATCACAGATAATTCAGTGATAGCTCTGAGTATAGATAATGTAGTAGATGTCACCTGCAGTCCTATGTAACATCACAGATAATTCAGTGATAGCTCTGAGTATAGATAATGTAGTAGATGTCACCTGCAGTCCTATGTAACATCACAGATAATTCAGTGATAGCTCTGAGTATAGATAATGTAGTAGATGTCACCTGCAGTCCTATGTAACATCACAGATAATTCAGTGATAGCTCTGAGTATAGATAATGTAGTAGATGTCTCCTGCAGTCCTATGTAACATCACAGATAACACAGTGATAGCTCTGAGTATAGATTATGAAGTAGATGTCACCTGCAGTCCTATGTAACACCACAGATAACACAGTGATAGCTCTGAGTATAGATAATGTAGTAGATGTCTCCTGCAGTCCTATGTAACATCACAGATAACACAGTGATAGCTCTGAGTACAGATAATGTAGTAGATGTCACCTGCAGTCCTATGTAACATCACAGATAATTCAGTGATAGCTCTGAGTATAGATAATGTAGTAGATGTCACCTGCAGTCCTATGTAACAGCACAGATAATTCAGTGATAGCTCTGAGTATAGATAATGTAGTAGATGTCACCTGCAGTCCTATGTAACAGCACAGATAATTCAGTGATAGCTCTGAGTATAGATAATGTAGTAGATGTCACCTGCAGTCCTATGTAACATCACAGATAATTCAGTGATAGCTCTGAGTATAGATAATGTAGTAGATGTCACCTGCAGTCCTATGTAACACCACAGATAATTCAGTGATAGCTCTGAGTATAGATAATGTAGTAGATGTCACCTGCAGTCCTATGTAACAGCACAGATAATTCAGTGATAGCTCTGAGTATAGATAATGTAGTAGATGTCTCCTGCAGTCCTATGTAACATCACAGATAACACAGTGATAGCTCTGAGTACAGATAATGTAGTAGATGTCACCTGCAGTCCTATGTAACACCACAGATAACACAGTGATAGCTCTGAGTATAGATTATGTAGTAGATGTCACCTGCAGTCCTATGTAACACCACAGATAACACAGTGATAGCTCTGAGTATAGATAATGTAGTAGATGTCACCTGCAGTCCTATGTAACATCACAGATAATTCAGTGATAGCTCTGAGTACAGATAATGTAGTAGATGTCACTTGCAGTCCTATGTAACACCACAGATAACACAGTGATAGCTCTGAGTACAGATAATGTAGTAGATGTCACCTGCAGTCCTATGTAACATCACAGATAACACAGTGATAGCTCTGAGTATAGATAATGTAGTAGATGTCACCTGCAGTCCTATGTAACACCACAGATAATTCAGTGATAGCTCTGAGTATAGATAATGTAGTAGATGTCACCTGCAGTCCTATGTAACAGCACAGATAATTCAGTGATAGCTCTGAGTATAGATACTGTAGTAGATCACCTGCAGTCCTATGTAACATCACAGATAATTCAGTGATAGCTCTGAGTATAGATAATGTAGTAGATGTCACCTGCAGTCCTATGTAACATCACAGATAACACAGTGATAGCTCTGAGTATAGATAATGTAGTAGATGTCACCTGCAGTCCTATGTAACAGCACAGATAATTCAGTGATAGCTCTGAGTATAGATAATGTAGTAGATGTCACCTGCAGTCCTATGTAACGCCACAGATAACACAGTGATAGCTCTGAGTATAGATAATGTAGTAGATGTCTCCTGCAGTCCTATGTAACATCACAGATAAGACAGTGATAGCTCTGAGTATAGATTATGTAGTAGATGTCACCTGCAGTCCTATGTAACACCACAGATAACACAGTGATAGCTCTGAGTATAGATAATGTAGTAGATGTCTCCTGCAGTCCTATGTAACATCACAGATAACACAGTGATAGCTCTGAGTACAGATAATGTAGTAGATGTCACCTGCAGTCCTATGTAACACCACAGATAACACAGTGATAGCTCTGAGTATAGATTATGTAGTAGATGTCACCTGCAGTCCTATGTAACACCACAGATAACACAGTGATAGCTCTGAGTATAGATAATGTAGTAGATGTCACCTGCAGTCCTATGTAACATCACAGATAATTCAGTGATAGCTCTGAGTACAGATAATGTAGTAGATGTCACTTGCAGTCCTATGTAACACCACAGATAACACAGTGATAGCTCTGAGTACAGATAATGTAGTAGATGTCACCTGCAGTCCTATGTAACATCACAGATAACACAGTGATAGCTCTGAGTATAGATAATGTAGTAGATGTCACCTGCAGTCCTATGTAACATCACAGATAATTCAGTGATAGCTCTGAGTATAGATAATGTAGTAGATGTCACCTGCAGTCCTATGTAACATCACAGATAACACAGTGATAGCTCTGAGTATAGATAATGTAGTAGATGTCACCTGCAGTCCTATGTAACAGCACAGATAATTCAGTGATAGCTCTGAGTATAGATAATGTAGTAGATGTCACCTGCAGTCCTATGTAACACCACAGATAACACAGTGATAGCTCTGAGTATAGATAATGTAGTAGATGTCTCCTGCAGTCCTATGTAACATCACAGATAACACAGTGATAGCTCTGAGTATAGATAATGTAGTAGATGTCTCCTGCAGTCCTATGTAACATCACAGATAACACAGTGATAGCTCTGAGTATAGATAATGTAGTAGATGTCTCCTGCAGTCCTATGTAACATCACAGATAACACAGTGATAGCTCTGAGTACAGATAATGTAGTAGATGTCACTTGCAGTCCTATGTAACACCACAGATAACACAGTGAGTAGGGATAATGTAGTAGATGTCACCTGCAGTCCTATGTAACATCACAGATAAATCAGTGATAGCTCTAAGTATAGATAATGTAGTAGATGTCACCTGCAGTCCTATGTAACAGCACAGATAATTCAGTGATAGCTCTAAGTATAGATAATGTAGTAGATGTCACCTGCAGTCCTATGTAACATCACAGATAATTCAGTGATAGCTCTGAGCATAGATAATGTAGTAGATGTCACCTGCAGTCCTATGTAACATCACATATAATTCAGTGATAGCTCTGAGTATAGATAATGTAGTAGATGTCACCTGCAGTCCTATGTAACATCACAGATAATTCAGTGATAGCTCTGAGTATAGATAATGTAGTAGATGTCACCTGCAGTCCTATGTAACATCACAGATAACACAGTGATAGCTCTGAGTATAGATAATGTAGTAGATGTCACCTGCAGTCCTATGTAACATCACAGATAATTCAGTGATAGCTCTGAGTATAGATAATGTAGTAGATGTCACCTGCAGTCCTATGTAACATCACAGATAATTCAGTGATAGCTCTGAGTATAGATAATGTAGTAGATGTCGCCTGCAGTCCTATGTAACATCACAGATAATTCAGTGATAGCTCTGAGTATAGATAATGTAGTAGATGTCACCTGCAGTCCTATGTAACATCACAGATAATTCAGTGATAGCTCTGAGTATAGATAATGTAGTAGATGTCACCTGCAGTCCTATGTAACATCACAGATAATTCAGTGATAGCTCTGAGTATAGATAATGTAGTAGATGTCACCTGCAGTCCTATGTAACATCACAGATAATTCAGTGATAGCTCTGAGTATAGATAATGTAGTAGATGTCACCTGCAGTCCTATGTAACATCACAGATAATTCAGTGATAGCTCTGAGTATAGATAATGTAGTAGATGTCACCTGCAGTCCTATGTAACATCACAGATAATTCAGTGATAGCTCTGAGTATAGATAATGTAGTAGATGTCTCCTGCAGTCCTATGTAACATCACAGATAACACAGTGATAGCTCTGAGTATAGATTATGAAGTAGATGTCACCTGCAGTCCTATGTAACACCACAGATAACACAGTGATAGCTCTGAGTATAGATAATGTAGTAGATGTCTCCTGCAGTCCTATGTAACATCACAGATAACACAGTGATAGCTCTGAGTACAGATAATGTAGTAGATGTCACCTGCAGTCCTATGTAACATCACAGATAATTCAGTGATAGCTCTGAGTATAGATAATGTAGTAGATGTCACCTGCAGTCCTATGTAACAGCACAGATAATTCAGTGATAGCTCTGAGTATAGATAATGTAGTAGATGTCACCTGCAGTCCTATGTAACATCACAGATAACACAGTGATAGCTCTGAGTACAGATAATGTAGTAGATGTCACTTGCAGTCCTATGTAACACCACAGATAACACAGTCAGTAGGGATAATGTAGTAGATGTCACCACTAGTGTTGATTGAGCACCAAAGTGTTCGGGTGCTCGAGTAGAAAACCTCGGGAGCAGAATGGAAGTCAATGGGAGAACCAGAGCATTAAACCAGGCGCCCCCTGCTCTGAAGATGGGAGGGTTTCTGGTTCACAGGAAAAGGTCAGAAATTGATGGAAACACCACTGAAATGGTTCGGGAACAGCATGGGGAGGATGTCTGGATGCATCTTGGACTCCCAGGTCGCTGCTGGGAACGATGTTGTCTGAGTAGTACGCCAGGTTTACAGACTGACACTAATACGCACCAAACCGAAGATAAAATCGATTTTAGAGGAAAAATTATTAGGAAAGAGATACAACCTGTATATCACATAATTGAGGGCCTCATTCACATTGTGGTATAATTGTTCAGGTAATGGGACTCCTAAACACAGAAATATAGTGGCAATACTGGAGGAGCGGCTCAACCCCTTTGGGGTTGAGCCGCTTCTCCAGTATTGCCACTATATTTCTGTGTTTTTGTCTTGTTTTATATGTAGTGTATGTGCCGTTACCTGGCATTCAAACACTCTTTTGCACCTGGTGACCTCCATCACAGGGTCTGATATGGGCGTGGCTTGCAGTCTTGGCTTTGTTCACATTGCACTAGTTGTCCTGCTAGGCGTTTGTGTGGAAGCCTGGCTGCGAGCTGGATTACATCACCTTCAGACCGTGTTCACACCATAGGTAGCGTAGTGGTAGGACCCTTTGCCATGCTGAGTGACCGTGACGTGGTGCAATGATGGGCTCCGATATTTTCCTGACAGGAATATATTGGCGAAAGTCTCAGCTTTTAATATCTGCATTTATGACTAGCCAGTATAGTCAGTGGCATATCCGTTTGGTGCATTTTTTCTGTGATTAATGGGACTCCTAACCTCATAAAGCCTATGCACTAAGTGAAAGGGCTGCCAAAAATTACAAGGAACCGGCACTCCAATACACCCTTTATTATCACATAAAGGAGGGCATCATACACACCCTTTGAAAAATTATGATTGATGGCCTGCTGGTGACCCTCAAAAACATTAGGAGCAAGGGCCCGCTGGTGACCCTCTAAAACATTAGGAGTGAGGGTCCGCTGCTGATCTGACCATCTAAAACATTAGGGGTGAGGGTCTGCTGCTGATCTGACCATCTAAAACATTAGGGGTGAGGGTCTGCTGCTGAGCTGACCATCTAAAACATTAGGGGTGAGGGTCTGCTGCTGAGCTGACCATCTAAAACATTAGGGGTGAGGGTCTGCTGCTGAGCTGACCTTCTAAAACATTATGGGCGAGGGCCTACTGCTGATCTGACCATCTAAAACATTAGGGGCGAGGGCCTGCTGGTAACCCTCTAAAACATTAGGGGTGAGGGTCTGCTGCTGAGCTGACCTTCTAAAACATTAGGGGCGAGGGCAGCCTAATAAGCATGTTGATATGATGGAGGAGGAGGACGAGAAAAGAAAGATTGAACCATATACCCTTTTTTGTGGTGGAAGGGGTACATGGGAATACAGTGTATTCAATACACCATAAAAGCCACATTTAGAGTGCCTTTATGTTCAGCCGCTTTCCTCTGGTGGAGTCGAGAAGTCTGGGGTAATCCAGGCCTTGTTCATTTTGATAAGAGTCAACCTGTGAGCATTTTCAGTTGACAAAATGCTGGCGGCAGGGCAGGCCAGCACCTCCGAGGCGTAGAGCGCCAGTTCGTGCCACGTGTCCAGCTTGGACACCCAATAGTAGTAAGGCACAGAAGGATCACTGAGGACGCTGACAAGATCTGCTACATACTCCTTCACCATCTTCAAAAACTTTTCCCTCCTTATGACACTAGGCCCCGCATCAAGGTGAGGGTGCTGGCGGGGTGTCATGAAACTGTCCCAGGCCTTGGAGAGTGTTGCCCTACCTCTGTTGGAACTGCTGTGTGTTCCCCTTGTCTCCCCTCCTCAGTTGCCCAAGGAACTACGTACTCTGCCGCCAGCATTGTCAGCTGGAAATTTTTGGAGCAATTTTTTTACAAAGACCTTCTAGTATTGCACCATTTTGCTCGTCCTCTCCACCACAAGAATGAGAGATGAGAAGTTCTCTTTGTAGCGGGGGTCGAGAAGGGTAAACAACCAGTAATCGGTGTTGGCCAAAATGCGTATAATGCAAGGGTCACGGGAAAAACAGAATAACATAAAGTCAGCCATGTGTGCCAGAGTCCCAACAGACAAGACTTCGCTGTCCTCATCAAAAGGATGACTCTCAATATCCTCATCCTCTTCTTCCTCTTCGGCACATCCACGCTGAACAGATGGAATAAACCTGCTATGGGTAATACCCTCTGTAGCGAAGGCAACCGTCTCCTGCTCCTCCTCCTCATCATCATCAAATTTGCGCTGATAAGATGAACTGAGGGTGGTCTGGCTATCACCCTGTGTACTGTCTTCCCCCATTTCCACCTCTTCCACATGCAAAGCGTCCACCTTCATTGTGAGCAGCGAGCGTTTCAGTAGACACAGAAGTGGGATGGTTACACTGATAATAGCGTTATCGCTGCTGACCATCTGTGTTGATTCCTCAAAGTTTCTTAAAATCTCACAGAGGTCAGACATCCATGCCCAGTCCTCGCTTGTGAAGAGCGGAAGCTGACTGGAAAGGCGACGACCATGTTGCAGCTGGTATTCCACTACTGCCCTCTGCTGCTCACAAAGTCTGGCCAACATGTGAAACGTGGAGTTCCAGCTTGTGATCACGTCGCACAACAGTCAGGAGCTGGCAATTGCAAGCGCTGCTGCAGCATTGCCAGACCAGTGGCAGCTGTAGATGACTTTCAGAAATGGGCACACATGCGGCACACCTTCACTAGTAGCTCAGGCAAATTGGGGTAGGTTTTGAAAAACCACTGAAGCACTAAGTTGTACACATGGGCTAGGCATGGTATGTGTGTGAGCTTGCCGAGCTCCAAAGCCGCCACCAAGTTACGGCCATTATCAGACACAACTATGCCTGGTTGCAGGTTGAGTGGCGAGAGCCACAGCTCAGTCTGGCCCCTTATACCCTGCCACAGCTCTGCGGCGGTGTGCTGTTTGTCACCTAAGCAAATTAGTTTTAGCACGGCCTGTTGCCGCTTCCCCACTGCAGTGCTACACTGCTTCCAGCTGCTGACTGATGGCTGACTGGTGCTGCAAGCCTGCAAGATGAGAATTCAGTGGTGGAAGTGGTGGAGGAGGAGAAGGGGGGTTGCAGACACTAATGTAGGTGGTGGCAGTAATCCTGATAGAAGTAGGGTCCACAATCCTTGTCGTCAGTAGCACCTGTGCCATCCCAGGGTACGACTCGCTCCCAGCCTCCACAGCGTTCACCCAGTGTGCCGTCAGGCAAATGTAGAGTCCCTGGCCGAAAGCACTTGTCCATGTGTCAGTTGTTAAGTGGACCTTCCCAATAACTGCATTGGTCAGGACACGGGTGATGTTACGGGACACATACTGGTGTAAGGCGGGGATAGCACACCACGAAAAATAGTGGCAGCTGGGGACTGGGTAACAAGGGAAATTTTTGGAACAATTTTTTTACAAAGACCTTCTAGTATTGCACCATTTTGCTAGTCCTCTCCACCACAGGAATGAGAGATGAGAAGTTCTCTTTGTAGCGGGGGTCGAGAAGGGTAAACAACCAGTAATCGGTGTTGGCCAAAATGCGTATAATGCAAGGGTCACGGGAAAAACAGAATAACATAAAGTCAGCCATGTGTGCCAGAGTCCCAACAGACAAGACTTCGCTGTCCTCATCAAAAGGATGACTCTCAATATCCTCATCCTCTTCTTCCTCTTCGGCACATCCACGCTGAACAGATGGAATAAACCTGCTATGGGTACTACCCTCTGTAGCGGAGGCAACCGTCTCCTGCTCCTCCTCCTCATCATCATCAAATTTGCGCTGATAAGACGAACTGAGGGTGGTCTTCCTCACTCTGGTCATCCTCCTGACTTGTTGACCTAACAAGAATCTCACCTATTGACAACTGTGTCTTATCCTCATCATCAACCTCTTGAGACACTTATTGCCGTTGACTTATTGGCAACTGTGTCTCATCATCATCATCCACCTCGTGAAACACTAATTGCCGTTCCCCACCGTCATCTTCTTCTGACTGTGGATGCTCAAGAGTTTTGGAATCAGTGCACAAGATCTCCTCATGTCCCTCTTCAAGCGGGCTTGGCGAAAGGCCCAAATCAAGGAATGGCGATGAAAAGAGCTCCTCGGAAGAGCTCATTGTCAGCTGGAAATTTTTGAGTGGAGATCTGAGTGTGGGATCACTTGTTTGGCAAGACTCTCCATGGTGGGAGGAAGGAGGATCAGGGTGAGGATTCTGTTGACCAGACTCTTGGCTACTGAGACTGGACTCTGTGAAAGACAGGGTGGTGCTTAACCGACTGGAAGCATTATCTGCTGCAATCCAACCGACCACCTAGGTATCGTGGATGAGTGTGTTTCTTGTGCTCTGGCAGCAGCACGGCCACTTCCCCGTCCCTTTCTGCTCGCCTTGCGCATATTAAATGGTATATATGCTTGCAAGTTTGTTATACGTACAGTAGCGCAGTTTTGTAAGTGTATGCGCAAATAAATTACACTGAATTTCACAGATATTTAGGCTGCACAAACTTTATACAGGAGATGTAGCGCAGGTAATGTCGCTGTCAGCAGCGGCCAAACAATTGCGCTGAATGTCACAGATATTTAGGATGCACAAATGTAACACAGCAGATGTAGCAGATGCAGCCAGATAAAACAAAAGTCCTTAAAGGGATTCTCTCACCTCTTTTTACCCTATAGAGATGCCGACATGCACGGCTAGATCGCCGCTAGCATGTCCGCAATATACCTGTCCCATATCTCTGAGTGGTTTTATTGAGTGTAAAAAATGATTTTATATATATGTGAATCAGCCTGGTAAGGATCCCAAGGGGCTGTACTAACCGTTCTGGAGCCCAGCCATGCCCCCCTGTGAAGGAGCCCATCACCGCCTGTATCCACGAATCTCCTCCTTGCTCACGAAGTCATATCGCCATTATCTAGCGGTGCGCGAGCTCGCACATGCGCAGTTCCTTCCCTGAGGCTGATGCCAGCACAGGGAAGGAACACTATGCCGGCACTGCGCATGAATACAGATAATGTAGTTCATGTCACCTGCAAGCACACTGTGTTAATGTCATCAGGAGTGGGTTCTGTGAGGGGCTCTCAAAGCTGCCGTTGCCTTCTCCTTGTTGCCACACTGCAGTTGTGTCTGTAGTATCCTGAACTGGGGCACTACCATTTTGTCACCTGACTATTGTTTCCTAGGTCTAGCAATGTATCCCATCAGTATACTTACTGCAAGGTCTTCTTATTAAGTGCCTTAATATTGTTATGTAACTGTTTTTATAAGCAATGTGCCTGGTTTTCCAGCAGCTGGCATATATTCTGGCACATTCTTTTAGAAAGAATGGAACTAACCATTTTATTCTGTCCCCTTGGGTACACGTGAGTCCAAAGAGATCAGACAAGGCTCAGTGAGGGAAACGTTTGGGAAAGCAGCTCGTAGAGCAGCACACTCCTGATACTAATAGGACTTTGTATCTTAGAGGGGGACAATGGGGCCAAGACAACCCACTCTGTTTGAGACAGTAACCAAAACTTGAAGCTAAAGAGAGCAGTGCAGAATAAACAGTCAAGGCCAACTGCCAGCACCGTGCATACTGCTGGAACCAAGAAAGAGAAATATCAAGTACCATTCTGTTAATGCAAGCCTATTTCAAGTAAAAAAAAGTTGAAGGGGTTTTGCCACTTCAGCAAATAGCATTTATTATGCAGAGAAAGTTTCCATGGTTATGACGACCCTGCAGTCCAGCAGCATGGCTGTCCTTGTATACTATAGAAAAAAGTACCAGCTTATGTGAGCTCCCACAGTCCCGGCCACCAGAGAGGATGGCATTTTTTCCTATAGTGTGTAAGCACGAGCACCACTGATGGATTGCAGGGTGGATGTAACTATGGAAACGAGCGGTGTATAATGTGATGGAAAAATGAATACAGCCAGCAAAGGAAGCAATATGGACAATCACAATACATCAGTAAGTGGTGAGCGCTTCCATTGTGGAAGCGCTCATCTCTCTATATTCATCTGTATCATCGTCCTTAGGACGGCGATACAGATGGATGCTGCGGCGGGACAAGGGAGAGGCGTCTCTCTTCACCAGTCCTCTCATAGGCCGACACAGGCGGCGCTATGACATCATCGCGCCGCCTGAGCCGTACAGCGCAGGACACAGGCCGGAAGAGGCCTGCATCGCATCGCTGAAAGCGGCAAGGAGGTAAAAAGTATAAGTGTTTATTTTTATTTTTTATTTATACTTTGCTAGGGACCTATCTGGCACTTTAATAGGGGCATCTACTGGGGGCCCTATCGTATGTACTTGCACACATGGGGGCACTTACATAGAAACATAGAAACATAGAATGTGTCGGCAGATAAGAACCATTTGGCCCATCCAGTCTGCCCAATATACTAAATACTATGGATAGCCCCTGGCCCTATCTTATATGAAGGATGGCCTTATGGCTATCCCATGCATGCTTAAACTCCTCCACTGTATTTGCAGCTAACACTTCTGCAGGAAGGCTATTCCATGCATCCACTACTCTCTCAGTAAAGTAATACTTCCTGATATTACTTTTAAACCTTTGCCCCTCTAATTTAAAACAATGTCCTCTTGTAGCAGTTTTTCTTCTTTTGAATATTCTCTCCTCTTTTACCTTGTTGATTCCATTTATGTATTTAAAAGTTTCTATCATATCCCCTCTGTCTCGTCTTTCTTCCAAGCTATACATGTTAAGGTCCTTTAATCTTTCCTGGTAAGTTTTATCCTGCAATCCATGTACCAGTTTAGTAGCTCTTCTCTGAACTCTCTCCAAAGTATCAATATCCTTCTGGAGATATGGTCTCCAGTACTGAGCACAATACTCCAAATGAGGTCTCACTAGTGCTCTGTAGAGCGGCATGAGCACCTCCCTCTTTCTACTGGTAATTCCTCTCCCTATACACCCAAGCATTCTGCTAGCATTTCCTGCTGCTCTATGACATTGTCTGCCTACCTTTAAGTCTTCTGAAATAATGACCCCTAAGTCCCTTTCCTCAGATACTGAGGTTAGGACTGTATCACTGATTTTATATTCTGCTCTTGGGTTTTTACGTCCCAGGTGCATTATCTTGCACTTATCAACATTAAATTTTAGTTGCCATATTTTTGACCATTCCTCTAGTTTTCCTAAGTCCTTTTCCATTTGGTGTATCCCTCCAGGAACATCAACCCTGTTACAAATCTTTGTGTCATCAGCAAAAAGACACACCTTACCATCGAGGCCTTCTGCAATTTCGCTGATAAAGATATTAAACAATATGGGTCCCAGAACAGATCCCTGAGGTACCCCACTGGTAACAAGACCTTGGTCTGAATATACTCCATTGACTACAACCCTCTGTTGCCTGTCCCTCAGCCACTGCCTAATCCATTCAACAATATGGGAGTCCAAGCCCAAAGACTGCAATTTATTGATAAGCTTTCTATGTGGGACAGTATCAAAAGCCTTACTAAAGTCTAGATAAGCGATGTCTACTGCACCTCCGCCATCTATTATTTTAGTCACCCAATCGAAAAAATCAATAAGATTAGTTTGACATGATCTCCCTGAAGTAAACCCATGCTGTTTCTCATCCTTCAATCCATGGGATTTTAGATGTTCCACAATCCTCTCCTTAAGTATGGTTTCCATTAATTTCCCCACTATTGATGTCAGGCTTACTGGCCTATTGTTGCCCGATTCCTCCCTACTACCTTTCTTGTGAATGGGCACAACATTTGCTAATTTCCAATCTTCTGGGACGACTCCTGTTGCCAGCGATTGGTTAAATAAATCTGTTAATGGTTTTGCTAGTTCAACGCTGAGCTCTTTTAATAGCTTTGGGTGTATCCCATCAGGCCCCTGTGACTTATTTGTATTAATTTTAGACAGCTGACTTAGAACCTCTTCCTCTGTAAAGACACATGCATCAAAAGATTCATTAGTCTTCTTTCCTAACTGAGGTCCTTCTCCTTCATTTTCCTTTGTAAAAACTGAACAGAAATATTCATTGAGGCAGTCAGCTAGTTCTTTATCTTCTTCTATATACCTTCCTTCTTTTGTTCTTAATTTGGTAATTCCTTGTTTTAGTTTCCTTTTTTCATTTATGTATCTGAAGAATGCCTTCTGGCCTTTTTTCCCTGACTGAGCTAATTTCTCTTCTGCCTGTGCTTTGGAAGCTCAGGCAGAAGCTATGGAGGAGGAGCACTATGGGGGCCCTATTTTAAATACTGACACACATGGGGGGCACTATGGAGGGGGGGAGTACTATTGGGGCCCTATTTTATATACTGGCACACATGGGGGGCACTATGGAGGGAGAGAAGCACTATGGGGGGCCCTATCTTAGTTGCTAGCATACATGGGGCACTATGGAGGAGGAAGAGCACTATTGAGGGCCCTATCTTAGTTACTGGCACACATGGGGGGCCCTATCTTATATACTGGCACACATGGGGGGCACTATGGAGGGGGATGAGCACTCTGGGGGCCCTATCTTGTATACTGGCACACATGGAGGGCACTATGGAAGGGAAGGAGCAATATGGGGTTCTATCTTATATACTGGGACACATTGGGGGGCACTAACGAGGGGGAGGAGCACTATGGGGCCCTATCTTTTATACTTTTTATTTTTTTATGTTATACTGGCACATTGTCAGGCACCAAGGGGACAAGGGGAGGCGCACTTTTGGTGCACGATATACGGTGAGAGTATTTTATACTGGCGCAAATTATAGGGCACTATGGGGACCTTGGCTCAAATAGGGCACTAACAGAGTTTTTTGGGCACACAGTAGGGGGCATTGGCACACATTATGAGGGTACTATGGGGACAATGGCTCTACAGGGGGCACTAAGAGGAGGTATTTTTTATACTGCCACACAACAGGGCACTTTTATGTACTGGCGCACATTATAAGGGAGCATTTTTCTAGTGTTACACATTATAAAGAGAATTATTACTACCAGGGGCATTATGGTGGGCTTTATTACAGTGGAGAGACTATGAGTAACTTGAATACTAGTATGAGCATTATGGGAGCATTATTACTTCTGGGACACAGTGGGGATATTATTACTGTAGGGGCACTATTACTACTACGTGTTGTCTGGTAGATCATTATTTCTATTGGTGGAACTTTGGGGAGCACCGTTACTTTGGTGGGCACCCTGGCACGGTATCAGTTTAGCACAATTATTTTTGGGGAACATTATGTTTACACTATTAGTGTCAGGGACACTGTTCCTGGGCACAGTTATTTTTTAGGACACTGTGTGCCAATAATTATTGAAGGGGGACTATCTGTGTGTAACCTGTATAGGGAGCACAGCGGGCACAGTATTGGGGGTGGCAGGATGGGGTGTTCAGAAGGTGGGAGGATGATGGAAAACTAGGAAACTAAGATGTCTGTCTGTCACAGCCTGCAGAGAGAAGAGATGGCGGTGTGGTTTGAAAGGAGAAGATGAGGACCGAGAACATCTACATCAAAGATGTCCCTGGATGTGAGAGGTATGTGGACCTGTATTAGGCTACCTTCACATCGGAGTTAGTGATTCTGGCAGAGAACAGCCTGCCGGAATCCTCCAGCACTGCTGGATGCAGACAGAATGCCCTCCGGCCCCATTAACTATAATAGGGTCTGGCAGAGATCCAGCCACAAACTGGCAAAAATGCAGAGAATCAGCGGGACACAAACCGCGGCATGCCTGAGTTTGTGTCCTGCCAACTCCTTGCATGCTCTGCCGGATCAGGTGCCGGAGCGCAGTGCTGCAGGTGTGAAAGTTTCCTTACCCTGTATGTTTTGTATTGCTATAAGTAATGTTAGGAGGGAATAGGTTATGTTGAGAATTTGGCTTGGGGAAAGGGGTCCAGGCACATTCTTTGCACAGGGGCCCTCTGCTGTCTGTGTCCGCCCCTGTCGCCCCTGGACATACTGTACCACCTACTGTAAATATTACAGGCATTGAGGAGCTAGCTCATATAGAAGCACACAATAAGACATGTTATACCAGCCAAGAAAAGGTTTCTAATTAGTAATGTCAAACCCCATTTGCCCTCTACATAGTGTTAGCCGCAGGGTGCCCTCCATACAGTCCCAGCCACAGCATGACCTCTATGCAGTGCATCAGACCTGGGGGTATCTGCAAATGTATTGTATATAGTTGTGTATTCAAATTTTATGTATTGGCCGTGCATTCCGTCAGGGAAGATATGGATGGAAAACCACCCTGTTTCTCCCCTATTGGTGGGAATAGGCTGGTCCTATTTACTGCCAGAAGGAGAAGTTTTTGAGTAGTCTGGGAAAAGAGAGAAGCACACCACAGAGCTCCTGCATCTTGTAATGATTCTCCAGAGAGATCAACTAATCCTTCCTCAAGAAAACACATGACAGAAAATACAGCAGAGTAAACAGCTGAGAACTATATTACAGACATGGCTGTAAGGTGAGGGACTACAACGCAGACACTCTTCACCCAAAGCTATCGCTAGGCCAAATGAAGTTCGAGGCTGTACCTGTCAGTGGACACTTTTGCCTACAGATGAGCATCTTCAGCCATCACCGCTGCCTCCATGTCTCCATAATTGGTGCCAGAGTCTGCATTTTGAAACTGCTGCTGTTGAACGCACCATAATTTTGCACTACAAATAGACTGTTATATGTTCCCTTCTGGCACTGATCACCAGGGAGCAATGGCCTGAGGGAGAACAACGTGAAACAACATCTAACCAGGACCACTAACATTCCCATCCTCTGCAATGGCTCACTGCATATACAGTACCTGACACTTTGTACTCTCCATACAGTAAAAGCCACAATGTGTCCTCCATACAGTACTAGCCACTGTGTGCCCTCCTTACAGTGCTGACTACTTTGTACCATCTATATAGTAACAGCCACAGTCTACCCTCCACAGAGTACCAGCACAGTGTGCCCTCCATACAATACCAGCCACAGTGTGCCCTCCATACAGTACCAACCACAGTGTGCCCTCCATACAATACCAGCACAGCGTGTTCTCCATACAATACCAGCCACAGTGTGCCCTCCATACAATACCAGCCCCGCGTGTCCTCCATACAATACCAGCCACAGTGTGCCCTCCATACAATACCAGCCATAGTGTGCCCTCCATACAGTACCAACCACAGTGTGTCCTCCATACAATACCAGCCACAGTGTGCCCTTCATACAATACCAGCCACAGTGTGCCCTCCATACAATACCAGCCACAGTGTGCCCTCCATACAATACCAGCCACAGTTGTCCTCCATACAATACCAGCCATAGTGTGCCCTCCATACAGTACCAACCACAGTGTGTCCTCCATACAATACCAGCCATAGTGTGCCCTCCATACAGTAGCAGACACATTGTGCCCTCCATACAGTACCGGCCACAGTGTGCCCTCCATACAATACAAGCCACAGTGTGCCCTCCATACAGTAGCAGACACAGTGTGCCCTCCATACAGTACCAGCCACAGTGTGCCCTCCATACAATACCCGTCAGTGTGCCCTCCATACAATACCAGCCACAGTGTGCCCTCCATACAATACCAGCCACAGTGTGTCCTCCATACAATACCAGCCATAGTGTGCCCGCCATACAGTATCAACCACAGTGTGCCCTCCATACAGTACCAGCCACAGTGTGCCCTCCATACAATACCCGTCACAGTGTGCCCTCCATACAATACCAGCCATAGTGTGCCCTCCATACAATACCAGCCATAGTGTGCCCGCCATACAGTACCAGCCACAGTGTGCCCTACATACAGTAGTAGCCACAGTGTGTCCTCCATATAGTAGTAGCCACAGTGTGCCCTCCATACAGTACCAGCCACAGTGTACCCTCCATACAGTACCAACCACAGTGTGTCCTCCATACAATACCAGCCATAGTGTGCCCTCCATACAATACCAGCCACAGTGTGTCCTCCATACAATACCAGCCATAGTGTGCCCGCCATACAGTACCAACCACAGTGTGTCCTCCATACAGTACCAACCACAGTGTGTCCTCCATACAATACCAGCCACAGTGTGTCCTCCATACAATACCAGCCACAGTGTGCCCTCCATACAGTACCAACCACAGTGTGTCCTCCACACGGTAGCAGCCACATTGTGCCCTCCATACAGTACCGGCCACAGTGTGCCCTCCATACAATACCAGCCACAGTGTGCCCTACATACAGTAGTAGCCACAGTGTGCCCTCCATACAGTAGTAGCCACAGTGTGCCCTCCATACAGTACCAGCCACAGTGTACCCTCCATACAATACCAGTGTGACGAGACCAATCTCGCCACATTGCATTGGAGAAGCCTGGTTGCCCGCCTGCTTCCTTTAGACTATGGCCCCATGTTGAAACGCTTGATTTTTCCCTGCAAAGACTATGTGAAAGAATTTGGCTCCATGGCAATTGAACTGTATTCGTGTAGTCTGAGTGCCATTCACCTAATAATTGAATGCACTCAGACCTGAGCTATCGGGGATATGTTAAATGTCTGTGTTTACTGTAATGGTTGTGACATTGTATATTTGAATAGTGATTTCTGTCCTGTTGTCCCCACGTGTACAATGGCGATGTCCCTTTGTCCTGAGAGATAATTGAATTACTCCTCGGTTGTCTCCGGGGCAGAGAGGAGGAAACCATGATGCATTGTGGGGATGTCTTGTGTCTGTGTATCCTGAATTGCTGCCTCTGTCCTTGGAGATAAATTGGATTACTTCCCAATTATCTCCAGGACAGAAGACTCTGTAAAACTGTGTATTCTCCTGCCTGTGATAATTACATTAACCCATTGTGTAAGGTAATTGTATCACAGGCAGATGGGGGGATTTTGTGTGGGAGTGTCTGAGTGTATTGTACGTGGTTACTGGTTGTTTTACAAAACCGTGTGGGTGGTACTAATGTGTATATAAGAACAATAAACACACAGCTCTGCCTGTCCACTGCTTTACCCTCAACACGGAGCTTGGTCTCGTTCTTGGGGGGATTCACTGTATGCTGTTAGAGACTGATTGCTAGCAGTGTAAGCCGCTTGGGTGCGTTTCCTATTCGTCTGCTGGCAGCTATTCGTGAGGTTCCATTCGGGAGTTTGGAGTGCTATGCTGTATTCCATTCGGGAGTTTAGAGCATTCCCTTGTATGCCGTTCGGGAGTTTGGTGTTCTGTAAGTAGCTGTGCCTGTAGCTCTGGAAGGGGAAGATCGCCTAAACGGCTTTTACCCCCTTTTTGTCACGGCTGAGGATGGGGAAAACCCTCAGCCGTGCGGTATCAGGAGATGGAAGGTCGCTACTTGACCAGTACCACAGAATTAGGGAGCAGGTCACCTCCTAGAGCTTCCCTAATCTGACCCTGACTCCTAACTGCATGAGCCGCCCTTGATGGTAAAAGGGCTCATGCTCAGGAACCTTGGATCGCTTCTGACCCTCCGTCGATCCCTGTACTAGGAGCTGGGTAGACAGCCCGTTCCTCCTGGACACGGAGTAACAGGAGTCTAACAGTGGCCAAGCTATAAAGAAAGGGGAACAGAAACAGACATATGGCAGTGACAGGTAAGTGAGACTAGTACCACACTTACCTGCCACAGACACACAACCTGGAACCCATGTGCAAGTGCTGCTGTCCACAAAAACACAAAGGTCACCGCACACACAGACATCACACGGGAACCCAGGAAACCATATACTGCAATAAATCAAGACCAAACAAACATCTTCTAAACACCAAACATAAACCTATGACCACAAGGGCGGCCCCCACTGTCAGATGGAATACAAGGAGGCTGCTCCAGCTAACCATGGCTGAAGTACCCCACAGACAAGTGATATTCACTGAGGCTTTATAGGCCCAAGTGGCCACACCCACACAGACACACCCAGTGTTCACACACACAGAAGGGATTTAACCCTTCCAACACCAGGCAAGGGAAGACGGACTCTTAAAGGGGAATACACACATAAACAAACACACTTCACCTGTTGCCACGGGCAACGGCATGCGTGGCAATCATTTCCTGGGGATCAGCCATAGGGCTGAGACACTGCCACCACATGCACACAACACCACACGTTGCCACGGGCAACCAAGTGAAGTAAAGTGTCACCAAACAAACCACTGGCCGTGACACTTTTATGCCCTGGGTGCCGTTACAACCAGCTACAGCGTGCCCTCCATACAATACCAGCTACAGTGTGCCCTCCATACAATACCAGCTACAGTGTGCCCTCCATACAGCACCAGCTACAGTGTGCCCTCCATACAATACCAGCAACAATGTGCCCTCCATACAATACCAGCCACAGTGTGCCCTCCATACAGTACCAGCTACAGTGTGCCCTTCATACAGTACCAGCTACAGTGTGCCCTCCATACAGTACCAGCAATAATGTGCCCTCCATACAATACCAGATACAGCATGCCCTCCATATAGTACCAGCTACAGCATGCCTTCCATACAATACCAGATACAGCGTGCCCTCCATACAATACCAGCCACAGTGTGCCCTCCATACAGTACCAGCTACAGTGTGCCCTTCATACAGTACCAGCTACAGTGTGCCCTCCATACAGTACCAGCAATAATGTGCCCTCCATACAATACCAGCTACAGCATGCCCTCCATATAGTACCAGCTACAGCATGCCTTCCATACAATACCAGATACAGCGTGCCCTCCATACAATACCAGATACAGCGTGCCCTCCATACAGTACCAGCTACAGTGTGCCCTCCATACAATACCAGCAACAATGTGCCCTCCATACAATCCCAGCTACAGTGTGCCCTCCATACAATACCAGCTACAGCGTGCCCTCCATACAATGCCATCTACAGCATGCCCTCCAAACAATACCAGCTACAGCATGCCCTCCATACAATACCAGCTACAGCGTGCCCTCCATACAATACCAGATACAGTGTGCCCTCCATACAGTACCAGCTACAGTGTGCCCTCCATACAGTACCAGATACAGTGTGCCCTCCATACAGTACCAGCTACAGTGTGCCCTCCATACAGTACCAGATACAGTGTGCCCTCCATACAATACCAGCTACAGTGTGCCCTCCATACAGTACCAGATACAGTGTGCCCTCCATACAATACCAGCCACAGTGTGCCCTCCATACAATACCAGCCATAGTGTGCCCTCCATACAGTACCAGCTACAGTGTCCTTCAGCTCTGTTACAACTTCACTCTTAAGTTCTTCTGTTTCCATCCCCCCAAGTTAGATCCTATATGCTTTCATTTTTGTCCTACTTTCCTGAAAGCATTACTAGTTCCATATATGATAACACTCCAACAACATTTCCTATACAGTAAGCTCCTGACCCCTCAATAGCAGAGTTTCATAATATTATGTAATACCCATAAAACAGCTATATGCTTTATATAGCTTTGTCCAAGATTGATTATCACTACCATATACTGAGTAAAGAACTTGAAATAAGTGCACATTGAATCGGAATCGTGCGTGACAGTACTGCAAAAATAATTAAATCCAATAAATATTATGATCTGATCAATAAGGCAGTGTATAAAAGTCACGTAAAGTGTATGTACAGCAGCATAGTTGATAAAAAAAATGGCTGCACAACATTTCACATACAAACAATAGAGCTGAGAAATGGGGATCATTCTAAATTAAAGTGGTATTATACCTACTATAAAAGGAAAAATGGAAGCTCTTAGCGCACATATTTGATCAAACGTGTGTCGGGCCCATCTACCAGACGTCAAGGTGGCTTCCGCAGACGGGTACCTAACACTAATTTACCGCTTCTCTCGGACTTATCTAAGCCTACAGGCAAACAATATGCAATCAGTGTACAGTCGGGAAAATGAGTATTTGATACACTGGCAATTTTGCAAGTTTTCCCACCTACAAAGAATGGAGAGGTCTTTTGTTCGTAGGTACACTTCAACTGTGAGAGACAGAATCTAAAAACAAATCCAGAAAATCACATTTTGGATCTCTAGGACCTTGAAATGCTTCTTACGGAGAGACTCCTTAGTTGCCCTGGCTGTGTGTTTCGGGTCATCGTCATGCTGGAAGACCCAGGCACCATCTTCAATGCTCTTACTGAGAAAAGGAGGTTGTTGGCCAAAATCTTGCGATACATGGCCCCATCCATCCTCCCTTTAATACGGTGCAGTCGTCCTGTCCCGTTTACAGAAAAGCACCCCCAAAGCATGATGTTTCCACCCCTACGCCTTAATGGGATGGGATGGTGTTCTTGTACTCATCCTTCTTTTTCCTACAAACACAGCGAGTGGAGTTGATACCAAAAAGTTCTATTTTGGTGTCATCTGACCACATGATCTTCTCCCATTCCTCCTCTCGATCATCCAGATAGTCACTGGCAAACTTCAAATGGGCCTGGACATGTGCTTTCTCAGAATCATCCTTACCCCACAAGGCAATATCTTTCATGGAGCCCCAGACTGAGGAAGATTGACAGTCATCTTGTGTTTCTTCCATTTTCTAATAATTGCACCAACAGCTGTTGCCTACTCACCAAGCTGCTTGCCTATTGTCCTGTAGCCCATCCCAGCCTTGAGCAGGTCTACAACTTTGTCCCTGGTGTCCTTAGACAGCTCTTTGGTCTTGGCCATGGTGGAGAGATTGGAGTGTGATTGATTGAGTGTGTGGTCAGGTGTCTTTTATACAGGTAAAGAGTTCAAACAGGTGCAATTAATACAGGTAATGAATGCAGCGTATGAGGGTAAAACTAACAGGTCTGTGAGAGCCAGAATTTGTGCTGGTTGGTAGGTGATCAAACACTTATTTCATGCAATAAAATGCAAATTAATTATTTAGAAATCATACAATGTGATTTTCTGGTTTCTTTTTTAGATTCTGTCTCTCACAGTTGAAGTGTACCTACGATAAAAATTACAGACCTCTCCATTCTTTGTAGGTGGGTAAAACGGCTAAATTGCCAGTGTATCAAATACTTATTTTCCCCACTGTATATACATAATAGAAATATTTAAACAGACAAGTAATAAATAATTGCAATGTGCCGCCCCCCCAGGGCCAATCGTGTCCCAGGTCTTAGGAATGCAGAGCGGTGATGGGGCCTTATTAGTTTTGTGTGTGTCACGGTGCTCCTACCTGGATACCATTGCTTCCCAGGATTAGGCTCTGTAGCAATAAAGGGGGAAGTTAATAGTTGGTGGAGAAAGAGTCTAGACTTGGTAAAAGTTCAGCAGCTTTACTAGAATAAACTTGCATCCAGACAATATTCGGTCTTTCTCTTGGCTTTAGCAGGTTTTAGGGTAAACTGGCAGGGAGACCTGGATACCTTGCTTTATCTTTCTCTGCTGTGCCAAACTCTGGCTTTGGTCTGGTAGCTGGACTTTGTGACAGTTCTGGTACATTTGAGTGGGGTGCCTTTGGCTGTTGACCCCCTCGAAATACTCAGTCCATGAACTGCAAGGAGTCGGGATGCTTTGCAAGCTGCTTCCCCTGGAAGACTCACTGCACCACGTCTGGTCCCTTTGGACTCTAAAACTCAACTCCCTAGCTCCACTATCAACTTTAGACTATAGACTCACAATAGCTTTCTACAATCTCTCCCTTGGTAGGAAGAAAGAATAGCCCACTTCTGCCCAAAAGGGGGAGAATGGAACGGTAAGTTCTATTCTATCTAAAGATACTCTGCCAGACACACTGCCATCTGCTGGACAACTGGGCAGATAACATGTAAAAACAGTTGCATAACAATATTATTAATGCACAATATCAAAGGACCTGGTATAAATACACAAATTACATTATTTGTTAGCCTATTAGAGACAGTAGCGTAAGGAGGGCGTACAATGGTAGTGCACACTCTGGGGTAATACACTCAGTAAAGATAGAAAAGTCCTTGAGCACGTTTCACCACCGAGCTGGCTTTGTCAGGAGGCAGTATGCTGGTACTTGTGGAGATAAGTGTCCACTGCATAATACAGGCTGGGAGTTAGTCTAGCCTGGATGTTGTTTAGGTGATGGGTGTCTCTAGCCTGGATGTTGTTTAGGTGATGGGTGTCTGAGCTGTATTTCCTCACCTGCAGCAGGGTCTGTAAAGCTGTGAATGCTAGTCAAAAATCACAGAAAAAAGATTTAAAAAACTAAGATAAAAGCATCCTAACAAAACATTAAATTACATATAACAATTGCAGATACTCCCAGGTCTGGGGTACTGCATTAGCAATGCCCTCCATACTGTGCCCAATGATAATGATGCTCCACAGTAGCCCCAGTAGTAATAATTCCACCACAGTGATCCCTGGAATTTCGAATGTCCTCACCCCCTGCAGTTTCTAATCACTCCACAGTTATAACCCCCTGTAGTGCCCCCGTAGTATTATAATGACCCCTGTAGGGCCCCTGTGATATAATGGTCCTGTAGTGCCAGTATGTATAATTCCCCCTTTCGTTCCTTCGATTATAATGCCCCTATAGTGCCAGTATGTATAATGCTGAACAGTTGTCCCCGTACTGCCAGTATATAATGCTGCCTCTGTACTGCCAGTATATAATGCTGCCTCTGTACTGCCAGTATATAATGCTTCCCTTGTCATACCAAAATACTGCTGTAATGCTCCCCAGCCTATAATCCTGGTATATAATGCTCCATCACCCTTTAGTGCCAGTATATAATATTCTGTACCTATGTAGTGCCAGTATATAATGCTCCGTATCCCTGTAGTGCCAGTATATAATGCTCCCCAGCCTTCAGTCCAAGTCTATAATGCTCCCCACCCCTGCAGTGCCAGTATATAATGCCCTCTGTAGTGCCAGTATATAATGCTTCCCCCTGTAGTGCCACTGTATAATGCTATCCCCACCACAGTGTGCCAGTATATAATATTCCTTTCCTCTCTAGTGCCAGTATATACTGCTCCCTCGCCCTTTAATGCCTGTATATAATGCTCCATAACTCTGTAGTGCCAGTATATAATGCTTCCCTCTGTAGTGCCAGTGTATAATGATATCCCCACCACAGTGTGCCAGTATACAATATTCCTTTCCCCTCTAATGCCAGTATATAATGCTCTTCACTCCTCTAGTGCCAGTATATAATGCTCCTTTCCCCTCTAGTGCCAGTATACAGGTTCTTCTCAGAAAATTAGCATATTCTGATAAAGTTCATTTTTTTCTGTAATGTACTGATAAACATTAGACTTTCATATATTTTAGATTCATTACACACAACTGAAGTAGTTCAAGCCTTTTCTTGTTTTAATATTGATGATTTTGGCATACAGCTCATGAAAACCCAAAATTCCTATCTCAAAAAATTAGCATATCATGAAAAGGTTCTCTAAACGAGCTATTAACCTAATCATCTGAATCAACTAATTAACTCTAAACACCTGCA
The DNA here is from genome assembly GCF_905171765.1 of Bufo bufo. NCBI lineage: Eukaryota > Metazoa > Chordata > Amphibia > Anura > Bufonidae > Bufo > Bufo bufo. Next base: position 805,804,092 of record NC_053390.1, on the reverse strand, counting down.
AAAGATTCCTGAGGCTTTTAAAAACTCCCAGCCTGGTTCATTACTCAAACCCGCAATCATGGGTAAGAGTGCCGACCTGACTGCTGTCCAGAAGGCCATCATTGACACCCTCAAGCAAGAGGGTAAGACACAGAAAGAAATTTCTGAACGAATAGGCTGTTCCCAGAGTGCTGTATCAAGGCACCTCAGTGGGAAGTCTGTGGGAAGGAAAAAGTGTGGCAGAAAACGCTGCACAACGAGAAGAGGTGACCGGACCCTGAGGAAGATTGTGGAGAAGGACCGATTCCAGACCTTGGGGGACCTGCGGAAGCAGTGGACATGGGTCTGGAGTAGAAACATCCAGAGCCACCGTGTACAGGCGTGTGCAGTAAATGGGCTACAGGTGCCGCATTCCCCAGGTCAAGCCACTTTTGAACCAGAAACAGCGGCAGAAGCGCCTGACCTGGGCTACAGAGAAGCAGCACTGGATTGTTGCTCAGTGGTCCAAAGTACTTTTTTCGGATGAAAGCAAATTTTGCATGTCATTCGGAAATCAAGGTGCCAGAGTCTGGAGGAAGACTGGGGAGAGGCAAATGCCAAAATGCCTGAAGTCCAGTGTCAAGTACTCACAGTCAGTGATGGTCTGGGGTGCCATGTCAGCTGCTGGTGTTGGTCCACTGTGTTTTATCAAGGGCAGGGTCAAGCAGCTAGCTATCAGGAGATTTTGGAGCACTTCATGCTTCCATCTGCTGAAAAGCTTTATGTAGATGAAGATTTCATTTTTCAGCACGACCTGGCACCTGCTCACAGTGCCAAATCCACTGGTAAATGGTTTACTGACCATGGTATTACTGTGCTCAATTGGCCTGCCAACTCTCCTGACCTGAACCCCATAGAGAATCTGTGGGATATTGGGAAGAGAAAGTAGAGACGCAAGACCCAACACTCTGGATGAGCTTAAGGCCGCTATCGAAGCATCCTGGGCCTCCATAACACCTCAGCAGTGCCACAGGCTGATTGCCTCCATGCCACGCCGCATTGAAGCAGTCATTTCTGCAAAAGGATTCCCGACCAAGTATTGAGTGCTTAACTGAACTTAATTATTTGAAGGTTGACTTTTTTTGTATTAAAAACACTTTTCTTTTATTGGTCGGATGAAATATGCTAATTTTTTTAGATAGGAATTTTGGGTTTTCATGAGCTGTATGCCAAAATCATCAATATTAAAACAAGAAAAGGCTTGAACTACTTCAGTTGTGTGTAATGAATCTAAAATATATGAAAGTCTAATGTTTGTCAGTACATTACAGAAAATAATGAACTTTATCACAATATGCAAATTTTCTGAGAAGAACCTGTATAATGATCTCCCACCCCAGAGTTGCCAGTACATAAAGCTCCCCAAACCCTGTAGTGCCAGTATATAATGCTCAAACACTCCTCATAAATTAATATATAGACCACACCAGACCCACTAAAACAACACATAAAGGCAAGAAATGGCCCTGGAGATTTGCCCAATTAACCACCTCCCCAGAACAAACCTTATAAGAAGAAGTAGCCCTGGACAATGGCAAAATTGCAAATTACACATCAACCCCCCCGTCCCCCCGTCCCCGTCCCCGTCCCCGTCTCCCCAACAGATTGAAAACCAAAAAGATACAAAAAAATGTTTATTTGAGGATATTTGTAAAAAATTTTGTTTCTTGTAATTTTTGCTTGTGATCTGTAGATTTCCAGCTGTGCACTTCTCTGTAGATATTTGTCTACAAGATATTTTTCTTCCCATGAATCATCCCAGGTGAGGTTTGGTATCTCCAAGGATGGATTCCCATGTTCTTTTCAGCCAGATCTTTTAGAAGAAAGAAAGAAGTAAGTACAAACATTCCAGGATGTAACAATATTAAGAAACACAATGAGAAATCCCTGCACCTTATTTGGGGGTTTACAGTTTGGGGGCACTAATGTCTTTCATAATACAGTCGCCGTCCCTGTCAAAGTCGTATTTTTCTTCCAGATCGACCATCTCTACATCGTCGGGGTACTGCCGTTCCCCGACCTCCATATCTTCGACTTCATCTCTTTCCACTCGTCGTCTCTTGCATTGGACGACTTCCTCCATTTTCAGTCGCTTGACTAAAAGAGCCTCCACTTGTCCTACCTCAACTCGGCGTCGCTTTCGTGAGCACATTGTGAGCCAGACGAAGAATGACACTGGTACCGGGGAGTGAGCCGGTATTACCCACATTCTACATTATGACATCACAAGAGGTTGACCTCATCCAGATTCTACACATTAAGACATCACAATAAGTGTGAGCCGACCAGGCATTGATTATGACATCATAAAGAGTATGGAAGCTTCACCAGGCCTGGAGATTCTACAGCGCTGGTCTATGATAGATTCCCCCAATAGTGTCTATATTGTAATACAGAGTTCATATTATATTAAAATACATATTATAATACTCAGAGTCCATAGTATAATACACAACACCCATATTATAACACACACAGTCCATATTATACCGTATTTTTCACCCTATAAGATGCACTTTTTCCCCCCAAAGTGTGGGGGGAAATGATAATGCGTCTTATAGGACGAATACAGGCAGGAAAAAAATGGCCGCCGCATTGCATGTGCCCTGTACATCTCAGGCTGTACTGCATAAGGACAGCAGCCTGCAATGTACCAGACATCGATCGCAATATGTAGGGTACATGGAAGAAAGATCCCGGCACTTCTGTGTGCAGGGGAGACCCGGCCGGCAGCGCTCCTGCCCATTAAACCTGACAGGGCACACCTGTGAAGTGAAAACCATTTCAGGGGACTACCTCTTGAAGCTCATCAAGAGAATGCCAAGAGTGTGCAAAGCAGTAATCAAAGCAAAAGGTGGCTACTTTGAAGAACCTAGAATATGACATATTTTCAGTTGTTTCACACTTGTTTGTTATGTATATAATTCCACATGTGTTAATTCATAGTTTTGATGCCTTCAGTGTGAATCTACAATTTTCATAGTCATGAAAATAAAGAAAACTCTTTGAATGAGAAGGTGTGTCCAAACTTTTGGTCTGTACTGTATATATTGTGACACAGTGAGGGGAATGGTCTGGGAAAACAGGTATTTTCCTCCCAGTGTGTACTGCTGGGCTGATTTGCAGCCAGGTGGGGTCAAATACGGGACTGGATTTTAATTGCTGGTCCGGATTTTTGGCAGCACCTGGCTGTCCTTAAATAGGCAGCTGGGCTCAGCAGCAGGATCTCTGTGTTGGGATCTGAGGCTTGGTGCCAGGAGGGCTGAGACCCATGGGCCTAAGAAACAGGCCCCCTAAAGCCTGCCGTGGACTGCTGAAAGCAGAACTGACATCAAGGTGACTTGTCTTATATGAACTTTCCAATTTGTGTGAAGTAACACCAAGATGTACTTTCCATTGTGTGTGAAGTAAACACCAAGACTGCAAAGTAACGCATTGTTTTGTGCATTTGCCTCAAGTGTGAATAAACACTGAAGTTTTGCGTTAAGAACTTGTCTTTTGACTCTGTACTGCGTCCGCCTACTTTATTTACCAGAGCGAAACCCCACAATTGGTGGAGTATGCGGGCAAACACAGTGAGGCAGGCGTGATCGGCAAAGTATGGTTGTTTTTCATTTTTGCTCCGGGCATGGTTGTATGTCTTGCATTAAACCCGCTAAATTTCAACCCGTGACCCATGAAAAAATGGAGGCCATAATGAAGGCTCTTGTGGAGGCTAACCAGCAGCAGCGAGAAACCAACCTGCAACAACGGGAGGCTAACAGGCAGCAGCATGAAACAAACCAGCTGCTGTTACAACACATGATGGCTATACAGACGACAGGAACATCCCAAAGCGTCCATGATGTCTGGAAAGCGGTTTGTGCGGCGATCCGCAAGATGACACCCTTAGATGACGTAGAAACTAATGATGATCGAGCAACACAGTATTCGGGTGTTTGGCCCGAACACATTGCTATATTCGTGTGCTTTGCCGAGCACCCGAGTATAATAGAAGTCAATGGGAGACAACCAGACACCCCCTGCTCTGAAGAGGGGAGGGGGCCTGGTCTATTGGAAAAGGTCAGAAAGTGACAGAAACACCACCGAAATGGATCGGGAACAGCATGGGGACGATGTCTGGATGCATCTTGGACTCCCAGGTCGCTGCTGGGAACCATGTTGTCCGAGTTGTATGCCACTTTTACAGAATGACATAAAAAAGGAACAAAACTCCCCAGGAAAAATTGTTAGGAAACATTCTTTCCTGTATATTCAATTGTACATAAAGTGCAAGTGCTGCAAAAACTAGATGCAGTCCGATAAGACCTGTATATCACTTAATGGCGGGCCTCATTTACATTGTGGTACAATTGTTCAGGTAGTGGGACTCCTGCACTCATAAAGCCTATGCACTAAGTGAAAGGGCTGCCAAAAATTACAAGGAACCGGCACTCCAATACACACTTTATTACACATAATGGAGGGCATCATACACACCCTTGAAAAATTATGATTGATGGCCTGCTGGTGACCCTCAAAAACATTTGGAGCAAGGGCCTGCTGATCTGACCATCTAAAACCTTAGGGGCGAGGGCCTGCTGCCGCATTGGTGACTCTAGATAACCTCTGGGGAATTGCATGTCCCCGTGACGGCGACGATCCATTCATCAACTTTCGATGTTCTTTTCTGCGCCTACCATGGTGATCACGGGTAACGGGGAATCAGGGTTTGATGCTGGAGAGGGAGCCTGAGAAAGGGCTACCACATCCAAGGGAGGTCAATGACTGAAATCTGATTGGCTGTTGTTGCCTTGCCCCTTTTTTTTCCTAATTGTGAACCACCCAGAGAGGGTGGGTCAAGTTATTAAAGTACAAGAATACAAGGAAAGCAGCAGGCGAGCGGCAATTACCCACTCCCGACTCGGGGAGGTAATGACGATAAATAACAATACAGCACTCCTAAGCGGCCCTGTTAATAGATTCCGTTAACGAGGATCTATTGGAGAGAAAGTCTGGTGCCAGTAGCCAACTTGCTCCCGGCCTCCAACAACGTTCACCCAGTGTGCCATCATGTTGAGGATTGTGTTGACCAGACTCTTAGCTACTGAGACTGGACTTGTAGGTGAGGGCCTTGTTGACTCTAGATAACTTCTAGGCGATCGCAAGTCCCCTTGACGGCGACGATCCATTTGGATGTCTGCCCTATCAACTTTGGAGCAATTTTTCAACAAGGACCTTCTGGTATAGCACCTTCTGGTTTGCTCGTCCTCTCCACCATAGGAATGAGATATGAGAAGTTCTCTATGTAGCGGGGGTCGAGAAGGGTGAACAACCAGTAATCCGTGTTGTCTAAAATGCCTATAACGCGCGGGTCATGGGAAAGGCAGCCTAACATAAAGTCAGCCATGTGTGCCAGAGTCCCAACAGGCAAGACGTCGATGTCGTCATCAGGATGACTCTCCATCTCCTCCTCCTCCTCCTCCTCCTCTTCTGCCCATCCACTCTGAACAGATAGAATTAAAGTTCCATGGGTACTACCCTCTGTAGCAGAGGCAACTGTCTCCAGCTCCTCCTCTTCCTCCTCTTCATGGTCCAATTTGCGCTGAGAAAACAAACTGAGGGTGGGCAGGCTATCACCCTGTGTAATGTCCTCCCCCATTTCCTTGTCTGCCACATTCAGAGCGTCGTCCTTAATTGTGAGCAGCGATCGTTTGAGTAGACACAGCAGTGGGGTGGTTATGCTGATAATAGAGTTATCGCTAGGGTTGAGCAAACCCGAACTGTAAAGTTCGGGTTCGTACCGAACTTTAGGATTTTTGGACCCCGGACCCGAACCCGAACATTTCAGTAAAAGTTCGGGTTCGGGGTTCGGCGCCGTCTTGGCGCTATTTGACAGGCTGCAGAACAGCCAATCAACAAGCGTTTAACTGTCTGACCTTAGAAGCCATCACAGCCATGCCTACTAAGGGCATGGCTGTGATTGGCCAGAGCAGCTTGTGACCCAGCCTCTATATAAGCTTGGGTCACATAGCGCTGCACGTCACTCTGCTGTTACAAGTGTAGGGGGAGGATGCTGCTGGACTTGTGATTTCAGGGAGAGAATAGGAGAGAATCTAACTCAGCGATCTACAGACAAATAGTTGTGTGGGTGCAGGACACTATCTTTTTACCCTGCCCTGAGCCCATGGACCAAAAAAAAATAACTTTTATCCAACTCTTAGGTGGGCAGCGGCGGCGGCCATTTTATGCAAGCTCAGTGCACTAGCACTGCATCTTAGCTTTTGGGACATTGAAAATCACCATTGTTTTGGCAATACACAACATCTGGATTAGTCAGTGTGCAATTTAAGCTAGAAATACAGCCATCATTTTCTGGGGTTTTAAAAACACACTTTTTTTGCCAAAAAAAAAGTATTTTCCTGATCTGCAAGTGTTAAATTCAAGTTTAATATATACAGCTTTCATATTCTGTTACCAAAAAACACTTTTTTGGCAATATACAACATCTGGTTTAGTCAGTGTGCAATTTAAGCTAGAAATACACCCATCATTTTCTGGGGTTTTAAAAACACACTTTTTTGCCAAAAACCATTATTTTCAGGCCTTGCACCATCAGCACGTGTGAAATTACAGGCTTATATACTGCTGTCAAATTCAGTTGTTAAACCAACACTCGTTTGGGCAAAAAAAAAATTGTTGGCAGCCTTTGATGCAGATGTCATTGTGAGATACACCCTTAATACATTTGGGTTAGATTCAGAGATGTGAAATACCGCCATTTGGTGCACCAATATTTAATTCAGGCCTACAGTGGTTCAGGCCGTGTGAGATACACCCTTTACATACAGGGGTTTGATTCAAGCATTTGAAATACAGCCATTTTGGGCAAAGAAATCTTTAATTCAGGCCTACAGTGGGTCAGGCCGTGGGAGATACACCCTGTATATACAGGGCTTATATTATTTCATTAATAAAACACCCTTTTTGGGCCAAAATACACAATATTTCAGGCCTTGCAGCATAAGCACGTTTGAAATTCCTGGGTTATATACCGCTGCCATATTGAGTTATTAAAAAAACACCAGTTTGGGCAAAAAAAGTTTATTTGGCAGCCTTTGCTGCATATGTCATTGTGAGATACACCCTTAATACATTTGGGTTAGATTCAGAGATTTGAAATACCGCCAATATTGAATTCAGGCCTACACTGGTTGAGGCCGTGTGAGATACACGCTCTACATACAGGGGTTTTATTCAGGCATTTGAAATACAGCCATTTTGGGCAAAGAAATCTTTAATTCAGGCCTACACTGGTCCAGACCGTGTGAGATACACCCTTTACATACAGGGGTTTGATTCAGGCATTTGAAATACAGCCATTTTGGGCAAAGAAATCTTTAATTCAGGCCTACACTGGTTCAGGCCGTGTGAGATACACCCTTTACATACAGGGGTTTGATTCAGGCATTTGAAATACAGCCATTTTGGGCAAACAAATCTTTAATTCAGGTCTAGTCTGGTTCAGGCCGTGTGAGATACACCCTTTACATACTGTCGTTCTATTCTACTATTAATTAAACACCCATTTAGGGCAAGATCCTAAATTCAAAAAATATGAGGAGAGCGTCAAATAAGGGACGTGGCCCAGGTCGTGGTGCTGCTGGTGGAGGTCCTGTTGCAGGGAGAGGTTGTGGTCGATCTGTGCCAGCTACACGCACAAGTGAAACCCCTTCCTCAGGTGTGAGTAGGCGACAGAACCTGCAGCGGTATTTGGTCGGGCCTAATGCGCCTCTACCAATGGTGAGGCCTGAACAAGTACAGGCGATAGATTGGGTTGTTGACAGTGGATCTAGTTCCTTCACATTGTCTCCCACCCAGTCTCCTGCTGAAAGACCACAGTTGGCACCTGCAGCCGATGTCCATCAGTCTTTCACCTCACCCCCTTGCAAATCAGCCAAGCAGTCTGAGCCCCAAGTCATGCAGCAGTCTCTTCTGCTTTTTGATGACTCTGTTAGCAGGGTTTCCCAGGGCCATCCACCTAGCCCGGCCCCAGAAGTGGAAGAGATTGAGTGCACCGATGCCCAACCACTTATCTTTCAAGATGAGTACATGGGAGGACCATTTCTTTATGTGAATACCTCCATAGTTTTTCATTACCGCTTTGAGGTTTAACAAAAGGACACGTACAAACAAAGTGACCTTCTTTTCCAAGGAAGTAACATAGCTTATTCAGCTTCCTAAAATCCCTATCACCTGAGCGAAAGGAAACCTGGCCCAACTGCATAGGCTCCTCTCCTGCCCCAGATTCAAATGTCTTATTACCCCAGGGACTAGGTGGGACGGATCCACTTTCAGACGGGACCCCCCGCTCGAGAGGATTCTTATACTTCTCTCTAAGATGTCTATCAAGCCGCACTGCCAAAGACATGGCCATCTCCAATGAATCAGGATACTCATGAAAAGCAAGGGCATCTTTCAACCTCTCAGATAGCCCCTGACAAAACTGACTCCGGAGTGCAGGATCATTCCACCCTGAGTCAGTTGCCCATCTTCTAAATTCTGCACAATACGACTCTGCAGTACGTTCTCCTTGTAACAAACTGCGCAATTTAGATTCAGCCATAGAGACCCGGTCGGGGTCATCATAAATCAAGCCCAAGGCTCTGAAAAATTCATCCATCGACCGGAGGGATGGTGAACCGGTCGGCAGAGAAAAAGCACAGGACTGCGAGCAGAGATATAATGATCCCCACTCTTTGATTCTCGTCACCAGATGAAATAGGCCGCAGACAAAAATACAACCTGCAGGACTCCCTGAACCGAATAAAGTCATCACCACCCCCTGAGCACCTATCAGGGAGAGCAACTTTAGGCTCTAAGCAGACCTGATTTCCTCCAACGGCGCCAGACACCAGAGCATTCTGACACAGTGCAACAGAACTGCGGAGATCAGCAACCTCCAGCGATAATCCCTGTATGCGATCAACCAAAGCATCTAAAGCCTCCATTTCGCAAACATTTCGTTTTTTGGCGGGTTATTATGTCATGGTAGGTAGGTAAGCGGGGAAATAACCAAACACTGGAAAACAAACAGAACAAATGACTAGGTCCAAAGGCTAGGGAGAAAAGGGTCCCCTCCTAGCGATCCCTAAAAGTTTTTCCTAAAGTGCTGTGCCCATGTGCATACCCTAATGGTAGATATGCACATGCCCTCGTGCCTAAACCTATACACCCTGGGCAAACTCTAAGCTATAGGGAAAAGGGGAGAGGCAACCTGCTTCTTCAAACCCGGAGGAAGCAAGCGTCTCCCTAGAAGCCTAGATAAAAGACCTAATGGGAAATAACAGAGAGGACTTATCTTGAACAGAGCTGGAGCAGACGATCCACCACACATCCAGAGCTCACAGGAAAGAACTATAACCCGCACAGGACACTGGGGGAAGGAGGGATAAATAGCCTCACTAACATTTAAACCCAGTACACCCGAGGGAAGGTGGATCCAGCTCAAACCAAACCAAAACAGAGAAGTCAGACATGTGCAGCCAGTCTGAAAGACCTCTGCACATTCACAGCGCAAGGCGTGACAGGTGGTGGTTGGGGTGCTCTTGATGTTAGGTGGATGAGTAGCAGGGTGAAAGGTAGGAGTGCAAGTGTAGGGGGCCAGCGATGGATGGTGGAGTCAATGACCAGGCCTGTTTGGGTATAATAAACAGAGTCTCTCTTTACTTAGCAGATGAGGGAAGTTACAGTATAAATGCAGGCAGCAGGCGCAGTTCGCAGGTTCTCCAAATGCTGTAAACAGGAGGTGGTGTACTCCCTGAGACCCTCTCTAGATACACTCATTCATTTATAATGCAAGCATTCAAAACTGAGTTTGGGTGTACAATCACTCTCAATATTATGTCTGCAATTCCCTGCTGCAGGGTGCAGCCCTAGATTTGGGCACCAAAAGCAGTTAAAGAGGTATTTCTGAGATTTTTATAGTGATGACCTATCCTCAGGATCTGATTGGTGGGGGTCTGACACCTAGGACCCCAGCTGATCAGCTGTTTGAGAAGGCACCGGCACTTCTGTGAGAGCTGCGGCCTTCTCTCTGCTTTTCCTAGGCCAAGTGACTTGTGTCATGTGGCCTAGGACCAGCTCCGAAAATAGCTAAGCACTGGCTCAGCTATTTCCGTAAGCCCCATAGAAGTGAATGTAGCGGTGGCTGTGTTTGCACGATGCACTTCCTATTTATCTCAATGGGACTACTGAAAATAGCAGAGAACGCAGCTCGGCTTATTTTGGCGTTCCCATAGGAATAAATGGAGGGTGGCCGTGCATGCGAAGTGCTCCCTCCTTCACTTGGCAGGCTCCATTCTAAAGATAGGTGCAGGTCCCAGAGGTGGGACCCACGACTATCAGACATTGGGGGCATATCTAAGCAATATGCCTCCAATGTCTGAGGTGAGACAACCCCTTTAACTCCATCTATCTTCCCATCAACTCTGATCAGCTTCCGTGTCCCTGCTGAAGAAAAGTATCTCCACAATACGATGCTGCCACCACCATGTTTCAGGTGGGGATGGTGTGTTCTGGGTGATGTGCAGTGTTAGTTTTCCACCACACATAATGTTTTTCACTTAAGGCCAAAACCTTCATCTGACCAGAGCACCTTCTTCCACATGTTTCCTGTGTTCCCTACATGGCTTGTGGCAAACTGCAAACAGGACTTATTGCTTTCAACAATGTCTTTCTTCTTGCCACTGTTCCATAAAGGCCAGATTTGTGGAATACATGACTAATAGTGGTCTACTCCCTGAGCTGTGGATCTCTGCAGCTCCTCCAGAGTGACCATGGGGCTCTTGGCTGATTCTCTAATTAGTGTTCTCCTTACCTGGGCTGTCAGTTTAGGTGTTAGGCCAAGTGTTGGTAGGTTTGCAGTTGTGCCATACTTCTTCCATTTTTGGATGATGCATTGAACAGTGCTCTCTGAACAGTGCTTGGAATATTTTTTTTATAACCTAACCCTGCTTTACTCTTCTCTACAACTTTATCCCTGACCTGTCTGGTGTGTTCCTTGGTTTTCATGATGCTATTTGATAACTAATGTTTACTAACAAACCTGTGAGGCCTTCACAGAAGAGCTGTAGTAATACTGAGAATAAATTACACACAGGTGGACTCTATTTACTAATTAGGTGACTTCTGAAGGCAATTGGTCAAACTAGATTTTATTTAGGGGTATCAGAGTACAGGGGGGCTGAATACAAATACACGCAACACTTTTCAGATTTTTATTAAACATTTTGAAAACCAAGTATCATTTTCTTTTCACTTGACACATACTTGCGACTTTCTGTTGGTGTATAATCAAATCCACAAAAAATACATTTATGTTTGTGTGTGTGCAACATGTAAAAATGTGGAAAAGTTCAAAGGTTATGAATACATGTCACTATGTTGCTGCAGCTCTATCTGCTGGTGGATGCTACATCCACACTGAATTTTTTATGCTTGATTTTACTTGTAAATCCCAAAAGTAACATTTGATCTCCTCCCAAGAGGAAGACTGGCAAAGCTGCCAGATGTGCCCACACCTTCCACACTTTTGTTGTTTTTTTTATTTTTATTAAGCTCGATTTTTCCATTATATTTGGGTAGTACAGCAAGCGGCTGGTGATAAAGGGTCAGCAGCGGGGCACGCCATTTCCCTGTAAATAAAGCTGTGTTTTATGCATCAAGTTTGGCATTGTCTGGATTTGCTGTGATTTGAAGTGAAGGACTAAATTCAACATATCGACTATTCAAAAGTCCCATCCTTTGCCGAGTGCAAGTTCAGCAAGGTGCCTGGTCCAGAGCAGTGGTTCAACACTGCCATCTAGTGGATGAGAGCATGTATAGCGATCAATGTTATCACTGGAATTGCTCCTAAATGAACCTTTTTTTTTACAGCGTTTTGAAAGGAATTGTCCAAGTAATATCAGATATTTGCAAGTACTGAGCCTCACCACCACCAGTTCAGCAAGTATTCATTGCCACCTGCAGCATTCAAACTTATGAATTTAACAGGAAAAGGTTGCTGCAGATGCCCGCCATGGCCAACCCTATATTGGATGATATCCAGTACGTTTCCCCCCATACAGTGTATGGCCATACAGTAACAAGTAACACTATCATATAGTGCCCAACTCTGAGGGCATACAGTATGATTTTACTCATTTGCCATATACAGTTACCTAAATAACTATGCTATAAACTGCAACCTCCTCCAAGTAAATGTCGCCATACAGCGCTCAAATAATACCTCTAAGCACTGACAAGATAGCAGCTTCTTACATGTGCTGTGCAATCTATATATATAAAGAAGGACGTATGTATGTACAGTCAGGTCCATAAATATTGGGACATCAACACAATTCTAACATTTTTGGCTCTATACACCACCACAATGGATTTGAAATGAAACGAACAAGATGTGCTTTACCTGCAGACTGTCAGCTTTAATTTGAGGGTATTTACATCCAAATCATGTGAACGGTGTAGGAATTACAACAGTTTGCATATGTGCCTCCCACTTGTTAACGAGCCAAAAGTAATGGGACAGAATAATAATCATAAATCAAACTTTCACTTTTTAATACTTAGTTGCAAATCCTTTGCAGTCAATTACAGCCTGAAGTCTGGAACGCATAGACATCACCAGACGCTGGGTTTCATCCCTGGTGATGCTCTGCCAGGCCTCTACGGAAACTGTCTTCAGTTCCTGCTTGTTCTTGGGGCATTTTCCTTTCAGTTCTGTCTTCAGCAAGTGAAATGCAGCTCAATCGGATTCAGGTCCGGTGATTGACTCGGCCAGTGCATAACATTCCACTTCTTTCCCTTAAAAAACTCTTTGGTTGCTTTTGTAGTATGCTTTGGGTCATTGTCCATCTGCACTGTGAAGCGCCGTCCAATGAGTTCTGAAGCATTTGGCTGAATATGAGCAGATAATATTGCCCGAAAGACTTCAGAATTCATCCTGCTGCTTTTGTCAGCAGTCACATCATCAATAAATACAAGAGAAGCCGTTCCATTGGCAGCCATACATGCCCACGCCATGACGCTACCACCACCATGCTTCACTGATGAGGTGGTATGCTTAGGATCATGAGCAGTTCCTTTCCTTCTCCATACTCTTCTCTTCCCATCACTCTGGTACAAGTTGATCTTGGTGTCATCTGTCCATAGGATGTTGTTCCAGAACTGTGAAGGCTTTTTAAGATGCCGTTTGGCAAACTCTAATCGTCCTGTTTTTGAGGCTCACCAATGGTTTACATGGGACCCCTTCCATCAGCCAGCACAAAGTAGCTCTGTGGGGTATCAATCAATTACATAGAAAATCCCTTTATGTTCGATGGACACCGGAAATAAGTGTATACTTATACCTTACCAGACTTTGTAAGGGTTTCCCCAAGAGAGTTAAACAGGCCAGAGTCAAAGCCAAGACAGTCGGTAGAAGCCAAACAGAAGAGAAGGGGTTAATCCAGAAGCAATCTGAGGAATCAAAGCCAGGGTAATCAGTAGAAGTCTAATAGGCAAGTGGTAAATCCTGAAACCAAGACAGTAATGTCCAACAGAAATGCAGCTCAGTTCTGAGTACCGAGAACTAACAGGAGCTAGAAGAACAAAAATCACAGGCTATAAACAGTGTTTAGGAGGTCAGAGACCAGAGATAAGGAGTCCATCAGCTCCTGGTTTGATGGAAAAGACAGAAAATCCAAAGGCTTCCTCTAGAGCATCTGAGCTATGTACAGAAAAAAGGACTCCGTATTTTTTATAAAGACCAATTTGAAAAATTATTTTGCACTCAAAAGGAGTACAATTCAATAATTTTAAAAGAAATTGCCCCAAAAAGTGTACATAGCCTTGTCAGATGCCAAGCCAGGGACCTGATTGGCCTGGTGCCTAGACTCACTGATAGGACAACCTGCCAAGGTTTGACTGGTCAGCATGTCAACCCTCCTGAAACAGCCACACAGAGGAACGTGGATGGATAAGTTTCTGACATACTGTTTGTACATCTTTATTGGGGTCGGTGCTCCATTCCTCTGTTACACAGCTCCAAATTCCCTGCTCTGCTTCATATAGCCATAGAGCTACATGATAAAATTCTGTCTGCCTGCAGTCACAACAATGAGGACCTCACTGCATACAGATTTATACAGCTTTCATTGAACTGAATACTAATTTTGTCTTCAGCTAGCTCCCCCTAGTGGTGGCTTCCGGCAGATAGAATTTATCATGCAGCTCTTCGAGCATACTGAAGATTTAGATATCTGTATAAGAAGTTCAGAGCTCTAGACACTATAACGATTTACCATCCTCAAGGAATGCTGAACCTTAAAATAAAATGATGTTGAAAGTTGGAGTTACACTTTAGGCTATATTTATAGCTCTTGCTGCTCCTTGCCTTCATCTTCATGGAGGTTTGACATGTAGAAGCCACAGTGTCTCAAGGAGGCAGCAGAAGATAATCCTTCCCCTCCATTCAGAGCAGTCACTAGGGACGGTGTAACCTTACACTACATCAACTTCATTAAAGGAGACAAAAGGAGAGAAGTATTAACATTTCTTTGATGTGGATGTTCCTCACTTTGAAGTAAATGCTGCACATTCACCATATTATTTGCAAAAGTTTTCTGCATTGGATGATCCCAGTTTAGCAGCCATCTGCCCAAACAGTGAGCTAATGACAAGTGATCTTACTCAGCGTTCACTGCCCCCACAGGATCCATGTGAAGGACGTGTATATTGTACTCTGCTGGCGTGCACATGCCCGTGTGTACTCACATGTTCATGGCCATGAACCTCCCATCCACCTTTATAGAATCCAGCACCAGAGAAGCTTTACAATAGCGACACATGTTGTATACAGAACCACCAGCAGGGGGAGCTGCACAACAACTGCAGACTGACATATGTATACATAGTAGCCAACAGGGGGCATTCAATAAAATCTACAAAGTCTACCTGATCTATACAGAGGTTTACAGTACATTTATTTATCTAATTCTAGCAGAAGGACCCGGCTTCGCACAGGTATATTTCATCTATTTCATTTAATGTTTGTGTGTGTCGTTAAAAGATAGACAGTATCCCCCATAACAGTGACCTCTACAGCACCCCGCCCCTTTAACAGTGAACTCCACAGTCCCCCACCCCTTAATACTGACCCCACCCACAGTGCCCCGCCACTTTAAAATGGGACCTTCACAGCAGCCCGCCCCTTTAACAGTGAGTTTCACAGCAGCTTACTCCCTTGACAGTGACCTCCTTAACAGTGACCTCCACAATAACCCGCTGCCTTAACAGTGACCTCCACACCAGTTGCCCCTTTAATAGTGTCCCCTGCCCCCTTAACAGTGACCTCCACACTGTCCATGTCACGGATGATATTGCAGATAGCTGGAAGTTATGGATAAACATCCGACTGGCTTGATCCCAAACTAAGGAGCATAAAGGTGACCCCTGTAAAACCCTAAGAGCTCACCTTGACTGCTAAGCACATATAAAGGTCTCTGAGGTAGACGATTGCATGCCCTCGTACCTAGACTGTGTGACACCTGAAAACCCTATAATAGTGAGGGGACACGACCATCGGCTCCCTGCACTTACTACGGAGGGAGTCAGGGTCACCTAGAATCAAGCCAGCAAGAAAACACAATACAAGAAAGGACTTATCTGAACAAGCAGGAACAGAAGTCTCCAGCAGTGATCCCTTCAATCCAGGAAGTAGTATAAACCGCAAAGTGAGGCAGTATGGGAGGGAATATAAAGGGAGGCAATTAGTGTGAATAGGTGACAGCTGGGAGAAGGAAAGGAGATGACAAAGTGAAACCAAAACAAAGAACATCATGCAAGAGGTACAGAAGAACGTCTGCCAGACCTTCTCAGAGAGCTGGCGGTGACAGTCTGCCCCTTTAACAGTGACCTTCACAGAGGCCTGCCCCCTTAACAGTAACATCCACAGTGAACGCCTCTTTAACAGTGACCTCCACATTGCCCGTCCCTTTAATGCTAGGGCTTCACGACGACATGTGTCGCGCAACATTTTGTCTCAACAATTTTTATAATGATAGTCTATGGTGTCGCACTGCGACATGTGACGTGCTGCGACTGTGAAACGACAGTCTCAAAAAATCCATCCAAGATGACGTCACACCTACTGCTCTGCCACTAAGACCCCGCTGAGGAAGGTCATACCAGACCGAAACGTCCAGGAATTATAATTTATGTGGCTACATACTAATTATTCACTCTGGATATATATAATGATAACCTGTAAACAAAATAAAATGTAAAAAAATGTGCACAAGAATTGGAGTGCCGTGGATTAACCTTAGGCTGGGTTCACACGGGCGTCACGTTTTGGCTCAGGATGCTTCCCGGGTGCATTGCGGCAAACCCGCGAGAGTAGGTACCCAATTTCAGTCAGTTTTGACTGCGATTGCGTTCCGTTGTTCAGTTTTTATCGCGCGGGTGCAATGCGTTTTGCACGCGCGTGATAAAAAACTGAATGTGGTACCCAGACCCGAACTTCTTCAATGAATTTCAGGTTTGGGTTCAAGGTTGTGTAGATTTTATTATTTTCCCTTATAACATGGTTATAAGGGAAAATAATAGCATTCTTTAATACAGAATACATAGTACAAGGTCAATTGAGGGTTAAAAAAAAAAAAAAAAACTCACCTCCTCCAATTGATCGCATAGCTGCCGGTCTCCTGTTCTTTCTTTAGGACCTGTCAAAGGACCTGTGGTGACATCACTGAGCTCATCACATGGTCCAATCACATGGTCCATCACCACTGCGATGGACCATGTGATTGGACCATGTGATGATACGTCACCACAGGTCCTTTAGCCCGGCAGCTAATGATTATAGAAGTAAGAAGAGATCGGCAACTACGCGATCAAGAGGAGGAGGTGAGTTCATTTATTTATTTATTTTAACCTTCAATTGACCTTCTTCTAAGCATTCTGTATTAAAGAATGCTATTATTTTCTCTTATACCCATGTTATAAGGGAAAATAATACATAGACTGTCATCTTAGCAAACATGCATGAAAATCGCACCGCATCCGCACTTGCTTGCGGATGCTTGCGATTTTCACGCAGCCCCATTTACTTCTATGGGGCCTGCGTTGCGTGATAAACGCACAATATAGAGCATGCTGCGATTTTCACGCAACGCACAAGTGATGCGTGAAAATCACTGCTCATGTGCACAGCCCCATAGAAGTGAATGGGTCCGGATTCAGTGCGGGTGCAATGCGTTCACCTCACGCATTGCACCCGCGCGGAAATTTCGCCCGTGTGAAGCCAGCCTTATACTTGTTCGACAACTCTCACGGGCACCCACATTGGATTCAAGGTGTGCGGAGTGCATATCTCTTCACGTGTCACAGTGCAACACCATAGACTATCATTATAAAAATTGTTGCACAACATTGGTGAGACATCAGTGTTGCTCAACACATGTAGCAGTGCAGTTGTGCCCTATGTGTCGTGTGACTTATTGTCGTCCTGTAGCCCTAGCCTAAGGCCGAATGCACACGGCCGTGGAACACGGACGTGAGCGGTCCGTGGTATCCCGGTCTGGCATCCTGCTGAGAGCAGGAGCGCACGGCGTCATTGGTTGCTATGACATCATGCGCTTCATGCCACCGCTGCACTACAGTAATACACTCATATAGATCATACGAGTGTATTACTGTAGTGCAGCGGTGGCATGAAGCGCATGATGTCATAGCAACCAATGACGCCGTGCGCTCCTGCTGTCAGCAGGATGCCAGGCCGGGATACCACGGACCGCTCACGTCAGTGTTCCACGGCCGTGTGCATTCGGCCTAAAGCTGACCTACAGCAGTGAAGAAAAATGGCTGGGTTGTTATGGAAACCTGGAGTAAAACTGTGTGTATGTGGAGACTAAGGGCCTGCGAGCTTCTATTGGCTGATAAAGGACATGTGACCATGTGTATGGCAGTTGGGATATGAAGAGAAAGACTTGCAGGCTTGTATTGGCTAATGCAGGTATTTTATTAGGGATATCTCAGGAACGGTACGTCCTAGAGAGCTGTGACCCCCCACAAGATTTCTTTCCAGGTAGCAAGGGATGTGTATACCACGTTTCGTTGAAATCGATGGTTGCGTTTTTGAGTGATCACGGAACATGCACACATACATATATTCTGTACATCCTTCTTTATATATCTAATATATAAAGCTGTGTATGTGTGTGTGTGTATGTCCGCTAAAGGAATCCGCACCGTCGCATTTACAATCACGAAATTTGGCACACAGGTAATTCAGGTGTCTGGGAAGGTTTTAGACCAGGTCTCAGCTCTCTAGGACGTACTGTTCCTGAAATATTCCCAAAAAATGCATTAGCCAATAGAAGCTTAGTCACATGACCCTTATCAGCCAATAGAAGCTCACAGGCCGTTAGTCTTCGCATACATAGCTTTACACCAGGTTTCCATAACAACCCAGCCATTTTTGTTCACTGCTGTAGGACAGCTTTAAAGGAAATCTGTCACAAGGATAATCGCTATTGAAGTAAAGCCATGGCCTAATAGCAAGATGTGCCTTTGTTCCAGCAATCAAAGTTTTTATCCTCTGAAAATCCAGTTTATTTGGTATGCAAATGAGCCAGTAAGGTGCCCAGAGGGGCGACACTCTGCAGGAAGGAGCCCAGACACGCCCCCTGCCACAATGTGTCCACCCTCAAAAGACTTTAAACCCCGCCCCCAGTACAGATAAGCCCCTCCCACCCCTGAGCCGACGTGGATTGAAAAAATGAAGGTAAAAATCAACTTCTGTCTTCCGGCCCCATAGAGAATGAATGGGTCCGCACCCATGCGAAACGGATGCAGACCCATTCTACGGACATGTGAATGGACCCTTAGAGTGAGCTGTTCAAAAGGACATGCCCCTGATCAATTTAGGCCACGCCCCCTCCCACTCCTCAGCCAACTGAGATTGAAAAAATGAAGTTAATGTAAGGGTCAGCCCCTAAAATACTGTTCTTTGCACAGATATCTACAATATGGTGTTACATAGACCGTGATGACTTATTTCAGCCACTAGAGGTCGCTGTGGCTCTGAGTAGAGGAAGCTGAAGAGGTAGGAGGAGCCAGAAGTTCCCAGGGGTTTGGAGTCCTGGCTGGAGGTGTGGGTGTGCCCTGGTAGCTGTGAGGATGGCACCCATGTTAGGAGCCAAAGGCTAGTGATGGGACACGGAGCCTGACTGATAGAGTCCTGAGAAGCTGGCTGTGTTTGAGACAGGCCAAGATAGACTCTTAACTGAAGTGCTGCAGCTGTGACCCAGAGAAAGAGACTGCACAGTGTGTTCCAGAGGAGTGGGACCATGTGTCAGAGACCAGTACAATTCGGATCCTTCCTGCCAGAGCTGAAACTACAGTCAGGTCCATAAATATTGGGACATCGACACAATTCTAACATTTTTGGCTCTATACACCACCACAATGGATTTGAAATGAAACGAACAAGATGTGCTTTAACTGCAGACTGTCAGCTTTAATTTGAGGGTATTTACATCCAAATCAGGTGAACGGTGTAGGAATTACAACAGTTTTCATATGTGCCTCCCACTTGTTAAGGGACCAAAAGTAATGGGACAATAGTCTTCTCAGCTGCTCCATGGCCAGGTGTGTGTTATTCCCTCATTATTCCAATTCCAGTGAGCAGATAAAAGGTCCAGAGTTCATTTCAAGTCTGCTATTTGCATTTGGAATCTGTTGCTGTCAACTCTCAAGATGAGATCCAAAGAGCTGTCACTATCAGTGAAGCAAGCCATCATTAGGCTGAAAAAACAAAACAAACCCATCAGAGAGATAGCAAAAACATTAGGCGTGGCCAAAACAACTGTTTGGAACATTCTTAAAAAGAAGGAAAGCACCGATGAGCTCAGGAAAACCAAAAGACCCGGAAGACTACGGAAAACAACTGTGGTGGATGAACAAATAATTATTTCCCTGGTGAAGAAAACACCCTTCACAACAGTTGGCCAGATCAAGAACACTCTCCAGGTGGTAGGTGTATGTGTGTCAAAGTCAACAATCAAGAGAAGACTTCACCAGAGTGAATACAGAGGGTTCACCACAAGATGTAAACCATTGGTGAGCCTCAAAAACAGGAAGACCAGACTAGAGTTTGCCAAACGACATCTAAAAAAGCCTTCACAGTTCTGGAACAACATCTTATGGACAGATGAGACCAAGATCAACTTGTACCAGAGTGATAGGAAGAGAAGAGTATGGAGAAGGAAAGTAACTGCTCATGATCCTAAGCATACCACCTCATCAGTGAAGCATGGTGGTAGTGTCATGGTGTGGGGATGTATGGCTGCCAATGGAACTGGTTCTCTTGTATTTATTGATGATGTGACTGCTGACAAAAGCAGCAGGATGAATTCTGAAGTGTTTCGGGCAATATTATCTGCTCATATTCAGCCAAATGCTTCAGAACTCATTGGACGACGCTTCACAGTGCAGATAAACAATAACCAAAAGCATACTGCAAAAGCAACCAAAGAGTTTTTTAAGGGAAAGAAGTGGAATGTTCTGCAATGGTCAAGTCAATCACCTGACCTGAATCCGATTGAGCATGCATTTCACTTGCTGAAGACAAAACTGAAGGGAAAATACCCCAAGAACAAGCAGGAACTGAAGACAGTTGCAGTAGAGGCCTGGCAGAGCATCACCAGGGATGAGACCCAGTGTCTGGTGTTGTCTATGCGTTCCAGACTTCAGGCTGTAATTGACTGCACAGGATTTGCAACCAAGTATTAAGAAGTGAAAGTTTGATTTATGATTATTATTATGTCCCATTACTTTTGGTCCCTTAGCAAGTGGGAGGCACATATGCAAACTGTTGTAATTCCTACACCGTTCACATGATTTGGATGTAAATACCCTCAAATTAAAGCTGACAGTCTGCAGGTAAAGCACATCTTGTTTGTTTCATTTCAAATCCAAAAATTTTAGAATTGTGTCGATGTCCCAAAATTTATGGACCTGACTGTAGGTGAAGATCTGCATCTGCTGTAACCAGAGAGAGAAAGACAGACAAGCAAGCGATCGGACTTGGAGCCAGACTGCATCTTATTGGATCCAGGAGAATCTGCAGAACTATGAGTGGCACCGGTGCCAAGCTGTGATAAGTTATAGAGTCAGGAACTTAGTCAGTGCGCTGTAGAAGCGTCCCCTGGGTAGCAGGGCTAGATAGGAAATAAGTGTTGAGAGTAGCTTGTAAGCTGACTGTTTGCTGTTTAGCTCATTCTGTGTCTATGCAAAATTCCTGCAACATTGTTGATGATTTATGTTCACCTGTTCATGCCATTCCTGTCATTGACCCATTGCGCCTCTGGTGCGGTGGTATTGTACTGTTAATCAGGTTTTCCTGCAGTTTCATTTTGTTCCTTAACCCTTTCAGGACCAAGCCATTTTTCACCTTAAAGAGGACCTTTCACCGATTATTACACTATGAACTAACTATACAGACATGTAGAGCGGCGCCCGGGGATCTCACTGCACTTACTCTTATCCCCGGGCGCCGCTCCGTTGTCCTGCTATGTCCTCCGGTATCTCCGTTCCCTAAGTTATGGTAGGCAGAGTCTGCCCTTGTTCTTCTGTAGCGCTGGCCAATCGCATTGCAGAGCTCACAGCCTGGGAGAAAATAACCTCCCAGGCTGTGAGCTCTGCGCTGCGATTGGCCAGCGCTAGAGCAGAACAAGGGCAGACTCCGCCTACCATAACTTAGTGATTGCAATCTCCGCCTACTATAACTTAGTGAGCGGAGATACCGGAGGGCATAGCAGGAGAACGGAGCGGCGCCCGGGGATAATAGTAAGTGCAGTGAGATCCCCGGGCGCCGCTCTACATGTCTGTATAGTTAGTTCATAGTGTAATAATCTGTGAAAGGTCCTCTTTAAGGACCAGGCAATTTTTTACAAATCTGACCAGTGTCAGTTTATGTGTGAATAACTTTAAAACACTTTTACTTATCCAGGCCGTTCTGAGATAGTTTTTTTGTCACATATTGTACTTCATGACACTGGTAACTGAAATTTAATGTGGATAAGTGCAAGATAATGCACCTGGGGCGTAAAAACCCAAGGGCAGAATATAGAATATTTGACACAGTCCTGACCTCAGTATCTGAGGAAAGGGATTTAGGAGTAATAATTTCAGAAGACTTAAAGGTGGGAAGACAATGTAATAGGGCAGCACGAAATGCCAGCAGAATGCTTGGATGTATAGGGAGAGGTATAAGCAGTAGAAAGAGTGAAGTGCTTATGCCGCTGTACAGAACACTGGTGAGACCTCACTTGGAGTATTGTGCGCAGTACTGGAGGCCATATCTCCAGAAGGATATAGATACTCTAGAGAGAGTTCAGAGAAGAGCTACTAAACTAGTACATGGATTGCAGGATAAAACTTACCAGGAAAGGTTAAAGGACCTTAATATGTATAGCTTGGAAGAAAGAAGAGACAGAGAGGATATGATAGAAACTTTTAAATACATAAAGGGAATCAACTCGGTAAAGGAAGAGAGCATATTTAAAAGAAGAAAAACTACCACAAGAGGACACAGTTTTAAATTAGAGGGGCAAAGGTTTAAAAGTAATATAAGGAAGTATTACTTTACTGAGAGAGTAGTGGATGCATGGAATAGCCTTCCTGCAGAAGTGGTAGCTGCAAATACAGTGAAGGGGTTTAAGCATGCATGGGATAGGCATAAGGCCATCCTTTATATAAGATAGGGCCGGGGGCTATCCATAGTATTCAGTATATTGGGCAGACTAGATGGGCCAAATGGTTCTTATCTGCCGACACATTCTATGTTTCTATGTTTCTATGGTAAAATGGAGTAAAAAAAAATCATTTTTATTTATAAAAAAATACCAAATTTACAAAAAAAATTGAAAAATTTGAAAATTTCAAAGTTTCAATTTCTCTACTTCTATAATACATAGTAATACCTCCAAAAATAGTTATTACTTTACATTCCCCATATGTCTACTTCATGTTTGGATCATTTTGGGAATGACATTTTATTTTTTGGGGACGTTACAAGGCTTAGAAGTTTAGAAGCATTTTTCAGAAAATTTCCAAAACCCATTTTTTAAGGACCAGTTCAGGTCTGAAGTCACTTTGTGAGGCTTACATAATTGAAACCACCCAAAAATGACCCCATTTTGGAAACTACACCCCTCAAGGTTTTCAAAACTGATTTTACAAACTTTGTTAACCCTTTAGGTGTTCCACAAGAGTTATTGGCAAATGGAGATGAAATCTCAAAATTTAATTTTTTTTGCAAATTTTCAATTTTAATCCATTTCTTCCAGTAACAAAGCAAGGGTTAACAGCCAAACAAAACTCACCCCTAGAATAGAAACTCCAAAAAAGTGACCCATCTAAGAAACTACACCCCACAAGGTATTCAAAACTGATTTTACAAACGTTGTTAACCCTTTAGGTGTTACACAAGAATTAATGGAAAATAGAGATACAATTTCAAAATTTCAATTTTTTGGCAGATTTTCCATTTTAAGATTTTCTTTCCAGTTACAAAGCAAGGGTTAACAGCCAAACAAAACTCATTATTTATGGCCCTGATTCTTTAGTTTACAGAAACACCCCATATGTGGTCGCAAACTGCTGTACGGGCACACGGCAGGGCGCAGAAGGAAAGGAATGCCATACGTTTTTTGGAAGGCAGATTTTGCAGGACTGTTTTTTTTTACACCATGTCCCATTTGAAGCCCCCCTGATGCAACCCTAGAGTAGAAACTCCAAAAAAGTGACCCCATCTAAGAAACTACACCCCTCAAGGTATTCAAAACTGATTTGACAAACGTTGTTAACCCTTTAGGTGTTCCACAAGAATTAATGGAAAATAGAGATACAATTTAAAAATTTCACTTTTTTGGCAGATTTTCCATTTTAATTTTTTTTTTCCAGTTACAAAGTAAGGGTTAACAGCCAAACAAAACTCATTATTTATGGCCCTGATTCTGCGGTTTACAGAAACACCCCATATGTGGTCGCAAACTGCTGTACGGGCACACGGCAGGGCACAGAAGGAAAGGTGCGCCATATGGTTTCTGGAAGGCAGATTTTGCTGGATTGGTTTTTAGACACCATGTCCCATTTGAAGCCCCCTGATGCACCCCTAGGTTAGAAACTCCAAAAAAGTGGCCCCATTTTGGAAACTACGGGATAAGGTGGCAGTTTTGTTGGTACTAGTTTAGGGTACATATGATTTTTGGTTGCTCTATATTACACTTTTTGTGAGGCAAAGTAACAAAAAATTGAAATTCAGAAATTTCATCTCCATTTGCCATTAACTCTTGTGGAACACTTGAAGGGTTAACAAAGTTTGTAAAATCAATTTTGAATACCTTGAGGAGTGTAGTTTCCAAAATGGGGTCACTTTTTGGAGTTTCTACTCTAGGGGTGCATCAGGGGGGGCTTCAAATGGGACATGGTCTCAAAAAACCAGTCCAGCAAAAACTGCCTTCCAAAAACCATATGGCGCTCCTTTCCTTCTGCGCCCTGCCGTGTGGCCATACAGCAGTTTACGACCACATATGGGGCATTTCTATAAACTAAAGAATCAGGGCAATAAATATTGAGTTTTGTTTGGCTGTTAACCCTTGCTTTGTTACGGAAAAAAATAGATTTAAAATGGAAAATTTGCCAAAAAATAGCAGTTTTGGCACTGTTTTTATTTTTTATTATTTACAACGTTCATCTGACATGTTAGATCATGTGCTATTTTTATAGAGCAGGTTCTTACGGACGCGGCAATACCTAATATGTGTACTTTTTTTTATTTATTTAGGTTTTACACAATAATATCATTTTTGAAACAAAAAAAAAATCATGTTTTAGTGTGTCTCCATAGTCTGAGAGCCATAGTTTTTTCAGTTTTTAGGCGATTGTATCATGTAGGGGCTCATTTTTTGCGGGATGAGGTGACAGTTTGATTGGTACTATTTTGGCATACATGCGACTTTTTTGATCACTTTTATTACCTTTTTTGGGAAGTAAGGTGGGCAAAATTTCTATTTCCTCATAGTTTTTATTTTTTTATTTTTATGGCGTTCATTGTGCGGGGAAAGTAACATGACTGTTTTATAGATCAGGTCGTTACGGACGCGGCGATACCTAATATGTAGTGTATTTTATTTTTTTAATTTTTATTCAGTGATAAATGTGTTTTTTTTAATCTTTACTTTTTCCCTTTTTTTTTATTTTTTTTTGACCCAGACCCACTTGGTTCTTGAAGATCCAGTGGGTCTGATGTCTGTATAATACAGTACAGTGCAGTATATAGTGTATTGTACTGTATTTTACTTATACTTTGTCTGAACAGATCTATGCTTTTAGCACAGATCTGTTCAGCACCATGGACAGCAGGATGCCTGAGAAGGCGTCCTGTTGCCATGGGAACCTTCCCCGTCTGCCACAACTGAGCAGACGAGAAGGAGGGGGGCTGTCTGGGGGCTCCCTTCCTCTCCCATCGGGGGGCTGTAAAGGTACAGCAGCCCTCCGATGGGAGAGGGAGGGAGCTCCCTGACTGTTAACCTTTTCCATACAGCGGTCCGTACGGACCGCGGTATGGAAAGGGTTAAACGGCTGACATCGCAGCACAGATGTCAGCCGTTTATACCAGAGTGTCAGCAATGTGTTGACACTCTGGTATACCCACTGGCCACCAACGATTATTCAAGAGGAGGCGGGCGGGGGATCTGCCGCACCGCCCGCCTCCCGCACCGCCCGCACTGCCTTTAACACCCCCCCCCTGCACCACCCGCCGGCATAACATCATTCAGGGGTGCAGGGGGGGTGAAAAATCTTTATTTTGGTAATTTTAAAGTTTCGGATCCGCGGGGATCAGAAACTGCAGAAAGCGCTACAAACCGCAGGTCTGAATTGACCTGCGGTTTGCAGCGATCGCCGATGGGGGGGTCACAGGACCCCCCTCGGCATTGACCCAAGGTGCCTGGCTGTGTGTAACAGCCGGGATCTCAGCGCTGTCACCATGTCTGCAGACATGGTGACAGTTTAATGCCATGACGTGTATACTCGTCATGGAGAGCTAAGTAGCAGTGCTCCATGACGAGTATACTCGTCATAGGTCGGGAAGGGGTTAATAAAGCCGGTTTTTGCTTCAGTCTCCTCGTCTACTGTACTGTACTTGAATCCTGCTTTGCGGTCTCTCCCTCCCCTGACCGCTACAAGTGGCGCTGCGAGCAGGGTACAGTCACAGAGATGGAGGCGGCTGAAGGCAATGTGCATAATGCTAATGTGAGTACCTCAGGCAATGGTGGAACCCCTGCAAGGGCCCTCCCTATGGGCATGCTGTTTAACTTGCTGCCCAAATTTGATGGCCAGAATATGTCACTGTCGGACTGGGTGATAAGGTTACGGAGCGCTGCTAGGATTTACAATGTCGGCCCAGAACTACAGGTGGAAATCGCGTTGGCCGCCTTAGAGGGTGAGGCCCGGAGGACTGTTTTCCTACAACCAGAAGCCACCCTTAGGACGTTGGAAGAGATCGTGCAATTTCTAGAAGAAATATACGGTGAGACGACTAGTGTGGGGCACCTCCGGACAACGTTCTTTTACCGGATTCAGAGAGAAGAGGAAGGGGTCTCACAATATGCGATGGCGTTACAGGGAATATTGGCTGAGGTACAGAAAAAAGAGGCAGACGGAGTAACCGGCCTGGGGCCCGTAGACCGGACACTGCGGGAACAATTAATTCTGGGACTGTACAGCACTTCCCTGAGACAGGTCCTGCGGGAACGAGTCAGGGTGGACCCTGCCCTAACCTTTTGACAAATATTGGCAGAGGCTGTGGCACGGAGCAAAGAGGAAAGTTATGCGTCCGGAGTGATACGGACCCAGACTGTCACACCCCTCAGGGTTACAAAGCGCAAAGAGGTCCTGGTCAGAGTGGTACAAGACTTACAAAGCTCCCTCAGTGCTATGCACTAAAAGTTGACGCACATGGAAAAACGGATGGAGTCGTGCTATCTCCCTGAGGCTGCCTGTCCAGCCCGACAACAAGCCTATCAGGCGACCCTGTGGGTTCCTACACCAGAACGTCCTCACCTTAAGTTGCCTTCCCACCAAGTTATAGGGGCACCTCCCGCACGCAGGCGGAGAGGGGGCAGTCGAAAGGCACAGTGTTGGTAGTGTGGAAATATAGGACATTTCACTAGAGAGTGTTGGAGTAATCCGTCTGGACACCCAGAACTGCTAAATTATTGGAAGCAAGCCACTCCGCACGAACCTACCCAGAGAGCATTTCAACAGCGGATCCGATTCTGTGGGACCCTGAAGAGAGTCCCAGCACCCCTTTTGCTTCAGTCTCCTTGTCCGCTGTACTGTTCTTGAATCCTGCCTTGCGGTCTCTTCCTCCCCTGACCGCTACATTAACAATCAACTTCTAGGTCGCGCTAAGCCACGCCCCGATCTGGTTAGGCCACGGCCCTTCCACTCTTTAGCCGACAGGGATTGAAAAAATGAAGGTAAAAATCTACTTCTGTCAGCTGCAGGAGTGGGAGGGAGGGTGACTTTCTCCCTGCAGATCACACTCAGACAGTACAGTGCTGCTGTCTTAGAGTGAGTTGTTCAAAAGAACACGCCCCCGATCCAGTAAAGGCCACTGTTAAGGGGGCGGGCCCCTGTGGAGGTCACTGTCCAGGGAGTGGTATGCTGTCAAAGTCACTGTTAAAGGGGAAGGCTGCTGTAAAGGTCAAAGTTAAGGGGGTGGGCTGCTGTGGAGGTCCAATTTTAAGGGAGGGGGCACTGTGGGGGATTCAGTGTTAAGGGGTGGGGGGCTGTGGAGGTCACTGTTTTGGGGGCGGAGTGCTGTAGATGTCACTGTTATAGTGGATAGTGTTGATATCTTTTTAACGACACACACAAACATTAAATGAAATAGATGAAATATACCCGAGCGAAGCCGGGTCCTTCAGCTAGTATAGATATAAAGCTGAGTGTGTATGTGTGCGTGTGTGTCCGCTAAAGTAATCCGCACCATCGCATTTACAATCACGAAATTTGGCACACAGGTACATCAGGTGTACCGGGTCTCAGCTCTCTAGCACAGGGCTGGCCAACCTGCGGCTCTCCAGCTGTTGTAAAACTACAATTCCCACCATGCCATGCTGTAGGCTGATAGTTGTAGGCTGTCTGGGCATCTGGGAGTTGTAGTTTTGCAACAGCTGGAGAGCCGCAGGTTGGCCAGCCCTGCTCTAGCACATACCGTTCCTGAGATATTCCCAAAAAATGCATTAGCCAATAGAAGCCTGGTCACATGTCCCTTATCAGCCAATAGAAACTCGCAGATCCTTAGTCTCTACATACACACAGTTTTACTCCAGGTTTCCATAACAACCCAGCCATTTTTCTTCACTGCTGCAGGTCAGGTTTAAAGGGGCAGGGAGCTGTGGATGACACTGTTAAGGGCGCGGAGTGCTGTGGAGTTCACAGTTCAGGGGGCAGGTAGGGTGGCCATTCAGGCCACCCTCAAAAGTCGGACTTAAAAACCTCGCCCCCAGGTCCAGATAAGCCATGCCTCGATCCTGTTAGGCCATGCCCCCTCCCACTCCGCAGCCGACAGGGATTGAAAAAATTAAGGTAAAAATCAACTTCTGTCATCTGCAGAGGTGGGAGGGACGGTGACTTTCTCCCTGCAGCTCAGTGCTGCTGTCTGAGAGTGAGCTGTTCAAAAAGACATCCCTGTGTCCGTCCAGGCCCTGCGCCGGACAGAGGACAGGGAGTCTGAAAACCGGACCTCTGGCCACCCTAGGGGCAGGCTGCTGTGAAGGTCACTGTTAAAGGGATGGGCTGCTGTGGAGGTCACTGTTAAGGGGGCGGGATGCTGTGGAGGTCACTGTTAAGGGGGCGGGATGCTGTGGAGGTCACTGTTAAAGGGATGGGCTGCTGTGGAGGTCACTGTTAAGGGGGCGGGATGCTGTGGAGGTCACTGTTAAGTGGGGGGATGCTGTCGAGGTCACTGTTAAACGGGCAGGGAATGGTGGAGGCAGTGGCGACTCTAGGATCAATATATAGGGTGGGCACAAAGATACCACAGTCAAAAATGGGGGGGCAAAAACAAATTAAGTATATATAAATAAGATTACAAAATACGGAGAATTGCGGTCTGCAGGGATACATTTATACTAAAACTATTTACTTACAAAAGAAGCTATTCAGTCGTCTGCGGTGCCGTCCTCTTCTTGCTTCTGCGGATTCTTTCCCCTTCTTTCTGTCTCTCATCAGTGCGCAGGCGTACTGTTATGGTGGATCTGTGGAAGACACTGTTATTATGCCTCTCATTAGCCCCCATATCAGCCCTTATGCCTCATTAGCCCCCATATGCCTTTCATCATTAGCCCCCATATGCTGCCTCTCATCATTAGCCCCCATATGCCTCTCATCATTAGCCCCCATATGCCTCTCATCATTAGCCCCCATATGCTGCCTCTCATCATTAGCCCCCATATGCTGCCTCTCATCATTAGCCCCCATATGCTGCCTCTCATCATTAGCCCCCATATGCTGCCTCTCATCATTAGCCCCCATATGCCTCATCATTAGCCCCCATATGCCTCATCATTAGCCCCCATATGCCTCACATCATTAGCCCCATATGCCTCTCATCATTAGCCCCATATGCCTCTCATCATTAGCCCCCATATGCTGCCTCTCATCATTAGCCCCCATATGCTGCCTCTCATCATTAGCCCCCTTATGCCTCTCATCATTAGCCCCCTTATGCCTCTCATCATTAGCCCCCTTATGCCTCTCATCATTAGCCCCCTTATGCCTCTCATCATTAGCCCCCCAAATGCCTCTCATCATTAGCCCCCCAAATGCCTCTCATCATTAGCCCCCTTATGTCTCTAATCATTAGCCCCCCAAATGCCTCTCATCATTAGCCCCCCAAATGCCTCTCATCATTAGCCCCCCAAATGCCTCTCATCATTAGCCCCCTTATGTCTCTAATCATTAGCCCCCCAAATGCCTCTCATCATTAGCCCCCCAAATGCCTCTCATCATTAGCCCCCCAAATGCCTCTCATCATTAGCCCCCCAAATGCCTCTCATCATTAGCCCCCCCATATGCCTCTCATCATTAGCCCCCCAAATGCCTCTCATCATTAGCCCCCCATATGCCTCTCATCATTAGCCCCCCCAAATGCCTCTCATCATTAGCCCCCTTATGCCTCTAATCATTAGCCCCCCCCCATATGCCTCTCATCATTAGCCCCCCTATGCCTCTCATCATTAGCCCCCCAAATGCCTCTCATCATTAGCCCCCCATATGCCTCTCATCATTATGCCCCCAGCAGCCACATAGTTTCTAAAATAAAAAAACACTTACCTCTCCTGCTCCTGGACGCCGCCTGCCTCTCCTCAGTCGACTCTGTGCTCTGAACTGGCGCGCACAGCGTGAGGTCACAGAGCGCCCTCACGCTGTGCGCAGCCCTGCACAGCCGACAGCCGAGGACCAGGAAGTGGTAAGTACAGAGCGTTCACCACTTCCTGGTCTCTCGGTTCTAATGAGCGCTTCCATAATGGAAGCGCTCATTAGTATTCACCTGGGGGAATCAGCGGGGGGGCAACCGGGGGGGCAAAGGACAACTCGCCCCCCCCCTAGCGACGCCACTAGGTGGAGGTCACAGTTAATGGGACGGTCCGCTATGGAGGTCAGTGTTAACGGGTGGCATGCTGTAGAGGTCACTCTTAAGGGGGCAGGGTGTTGTGAAGGTCACATTTTAAGGGAACGGAGCTCTGTGGAGGTCACTGTTAAGGGGGCAGGTTATTGTGGAAATCACTGTTAACGAGACGGGGTACTGTGGAGGTCCCTAATAAAGGGATGACCACTGTGGAGGTCACTGTTAAAGGGAAGGGCGCTTTGGATGTTACTATTAAGGGGGCAGGCCGCTGTGGAGGTCACTGTTAAAGGGGCAGAGTACTGTAGATGTCACTGTTATAGTGGATACTCTCTATCTTTAAATGACACACACAAACATTAAATGAAATAGAGGAAATATACCGGTGTAAAGCCGGGTGCATCTGCTGGTATAAAATATAAGAGGTGTTATGATGATGATCATGTAACATTATGGGGCTTAGCTAGGATTGCCACCCAGGCGGCATTTACATCCGGCAGCAGGTGCCATTGAGAGCTCTTCATCGGCAATATTACTTGCTGGTAATCACCATTACTTCAACAATATCTGCAGCCTGTGGACGAAGATCCAGTTGAACACAATGGAAAAGCGGCTCTGTCAGCCCACTTCTCCACCATTCATCCTGCGACCCCTTGGTTAGGCTCAGACAGGTGATGCAGTGATGTCAATAATGATTGTCAGTGATGTCATCGCTCCTGCTGCAACTAGTTGCACAGTTGCATTTACCGATCTGCTTTGTTCATTATGGGAACGTGGGCTCGGTTAGTTTTCACTATGGTGACACACAATGGGGCATAGAGCACATAAGAAGGCATCAAACCATGTGGGGGGACATAAGGGGGCATTTTAGTTTGTGGCAGCACCTATGAAAGCATTATACTGTGTGAGAGTACATAAGGGGTTATTATGCTGTTTGGGAGCACATAAAGCAGCATTAAGTACAGCAAACCCCTGAGGAATCATTGTGCAGGATGGGAGTGGTAGTGGCCTTGATGAGATGTGTCACAGTGTACTCCCTCAGGCCTTCGCTCCTTGGGGTTCAGTGCAGTAAGAGGATAGTGTGAAGAATCAGGCCAGAAGTAAACGTATAACAGTCTGAAAGGTAAAACTTGTGGCACAACCGCGATGCTAGGGAGGCTCGTCCCCGCCTGCCATTGGCTGCTTACCCCCCACACTGGATATTTTCCTCTGCACAACGGGAGAAGCAGCTGTGGTAGTGCTGGGACCAGGAGCGGCACAAGGAGCAGGGAGCCAGGTAAGTAGAATCAGTGTGAAGGGCCCGGGCATATGGGTGGCCATTTCCAGCCTCGGACGACCCCCTTAAATACAAAGTGTAGGCTCTGGCACTAGATAAGATGGTATGGTGGCTTGGTTGAATGGCAATAGGTTGGCACTAGCAAGCACTTTCTAGATATAAGTGTCCACTGTAGGACAGGCTTAATGTCTGTCTGGCCTAGCGATGGTTTAGGTAGGTGGTGGTGTCTGAGCTGCTGTCCCTTACTGTGGAGCAGTGTCTGTAAAACTGTATTTCACTGATCACTCTGCCGTCTTGTCTCTCAAGTGTTGTCTTGAGGCAGAATTAAGTTGTTCTCACAGGAGAATAAGATCCTGAGTTTCTCTCTGGAGTGTTGGTCTAATGGGGGAATAAGATATGTTTCCTGGGAGTGAGCGCCCTGCCATGTGCAACCTCACTCCCTTACTTTCTGAACAGGAACTCACTCTCTTCTTGTTTGCTTTCTCTGTCTCCCTAGACTGCAACTCCCCCTGAAAACAGAGAAAATGTATCCAGCTCACCCGTATTAATCCTGTAGATAGGTGCACGGAGCAGACCCAAGTAAGTCCTGATGAATCTTCATGTACAGAAAGAAAGGATCCAGCACCAGTTGTGAAAGTTTTCCGGTCCAGGTCTTTATTTCACCAAAATGACACAATTCAGTGGCACCTTCTCCCACTCTCCCCCTCCTGGGAGGAAGCAGGACCAGCCCATTCTTACCAAGAGACGGGGAATAGGGTGGTAACCCCCGTTCCTGCCATCCATAACCTCCTCTGCTGGAACAAATGGCCTATACATCAAAAATGCATAACATTAAACTGCAGATACCTGCAGTCTGTGGTACTGCAGAAGCACTTAAAGGGGTTTTCTTATCTCAGACAACGGCGGCACATCGCTAGGATAGGCCCCCATTGTCTGAGACCCGCACTTATCTCTTAACCCAGCCGGCAAAGAGAAGGAGAGCGCACTGGCTTGGCTATTTCTGTCGGCCCCATAGAAGTGAATGAAGCGGTTGCCGTGCAAGCGCGGCGAAAATAGCCAAACGCATTGCTTGGCTATTTTCAATAGGAACAATTGGTGGTGGTCGGACCCAGCACTGCCGGCCACCACTTTGCCAACTTCGCATTAGAGATAGGTGCGACCCACACCTATTAGACAATGGGGGCATATCCTACCGATATGCCCCCATTGTCTGAGATGGGAAAACACAAAGGGGGCATCACACTGTGTGGGGCACATAAAACAGCATTATACTGTGTATGAGGGAACCTAAGGGGGTACTATATTCTGTGAGGACACATAAGGGAGCATTATACTATGTAGAGGCACATAAGGGGGCATTATACTGAATAAGGGCACATAAGGTGGCACCATAGTGTATGGAGGAACATAAGGGGGCATTATACTGTGTGGGTGCACTAAAAGAAGCAATATACTGTGTGAGGGAACATAAGGGGACATTATTCTAAATGGGGACACATAAGGGGGGGCTTTATACTCTGTAGGGCACATAAAGGATATAAAATGCATTTTATTCTAAAAATAAAAAGGAAAAAAATATTTTAAAAAGCCACAAAACTCATGGCATGAAGAAACAATTGGTGTCAAATAACTCCCTAAGTTAAGTCACACCCTCTTTTTTTTACTCTTGTAAACTTGGCCAGTATGTTTTATTGGCAAATATGGCAACCCTAAGACAGAGCTCAGTAGTGAAGAGGAGAAGAAGTGGCTGAAGGTCCTGCAAAGATCATGTGATATGAGGGGGCGGAGCTTTGCATTGGAGTGATGATGATAATAATAGTGACTGAAGGACCTGTGATGATCATGTGATGTGAGGGGGCGGAGCTCCTCTGCTGTGTTGTTTGTGTAGAGGAGAGTTGATGGATTCAGTGTTTTCTCATATAGGTTGTCAGCAGATGTTTTACAGCTGGGAGCCAGGAAAATGCTGTGACTTGTAGTTCTTGCCTCTTCAGTTAGCTTCCATGTAATGTCCTCTGATATCACATAATAAAAGCATGGACCTGCTAGGACTAGTAGTTCTCTTCTTATATATAGGAGCACAGCTTGGAGGGCAATGAG
The DNA here is from genome assembly GCF_905171765.1 of Bufo bufo. NCBI lineage: Eukaryota > Metazoa > Chordata > Amphibia > Anura > Bufonidae > Bufo > Bufo bufo. The sequence continues at coordinate 805,769,977 of NC_053390.1, read as the reverse complement.
GGATATGACCAAGACACAGCTAGAAGGAGGTGGACATCGGGCTCCTCCACATGGCCCACGCCACTTCCCCTTCCCTGGTCCCTACTGCTGTATTTGCGATGTGGCACCGCTCTGTGTGGCTCCCGCTCCTGGCCTTCACATGGTGGGGGGGGGTCTCTTACCCCTCTGTAAGCACCCTGGTACCATCTACCCTGCCCAACACTGTGCATATAATGATTTGGTGCTCCCAGTGTTAGTTAACCCTGCAATTGTCCGTTTTTGCGTTTCCGTTTTTCACTCCCTGCTTTCCCGGAGCCATAATTAACTTTTCCATTCACATAGCCGTATGAGGGCTTGTTTTCTGCAGGACAAGTTGTACTTCTTAATGACGCTACTTACTATTGCATACAATGTAGTGGGAGAAAAAAATCCAAATTGGATGGAATTGGAAAACAAGCAATTCCACTAGAGTTTATCATATTTATATAATTTTTCTTGTGTTTTAATACTGAAAAAAATACAGAGCTGTGGGGGGGCTAATTTTGTATGAGACATTTGATCACTTTTTATTACATTATTTGGGGAGGTGAAGTGACAAAAAAATGGTGAACCAGCCGTATGGGATAAATATTTTTTTTATTTTAATAGTACAGATGTTTTCAGAAACAGTGATGCCGATTACCTTTATTTTTTATAGGTTTTTTTTATTATTTTTTTTTACCTTTTCTTTATATATTTTTTACTTTTGGGGAATTTTTTAATACTGGGGACAATCCTTCTATGATTTGCGTCCCCCACCTATCCCTTGGTTGAACTTGATGGACTTAGGCTGGGTTCACATGGGCGTTGCGGGAAAATGTGCGGGTGCGTTGCGGGAACACCCGCAATTTTTCCGCGCGAGTGCAAAACATTGTAATGCGTTTTGCACTCGCGTGAGAAAAAATCGTGCATGTTTGGTACCCAAACCCAAACCTCTTCACAAAAGTTCGGGCTTGGGATCGGTGTTCTGTAGATTGTATTATTTTCCCTTATAATACGGTTATAAGGGGAAATAATAGCATTCTGAATACAGAATGCATAGTACAATAGGACTGGAGGGGTTAAAAAAATAATAATAATAATTTAACTCACCTTAGTCCACTTGATCGCGATGCCCGGCATCTCCTTCTGTCTCCTTTGCTGAACAGGACCTGTGGTGAGCATTAATTACAGGTAAAGGACCTTTGGTGACGTCACTCCGGTCATCACATGATCCGTCACATGATCTTTTACCAGATATAGAACATGCTGCTTTTTTCACGCAACGCACAAGTGATGCATGAAAATCACCGCTCATCTGAACAGCCCCATTGAAATGAATGGGTCGGGATTCAGTGTGGGTGCAATACGTTCACCTACCGCATTGCACCCGCGCGGAAATCTCACCCGTGTGAACGCAGACTTATGTATTTTTTCAACCTTTTTAACTATATAACTATGTAATTCTCCTCAGCCCCCTCCTCCATATCTTAATTAGAGACAATTGGAGGAGGAAGAAAAAATGTGGCAGCAGCACTAGGCACCACAGAGGGACAAGCTTCTGGGAGGTATATTATGTTGCTGGGGCAGTATATTGTGCTGCACTGTGGTAGTTGGTTCTGCTGGGGCAGTATATTGTGCTGCACTGTGGTAGTTGGTTCTGCTGGGGCAGTATATTGTGCTGCACTGTGGTAGTTGGTTCTGCTGGGGCAGTATATTGTGTTTCACTGTGGTATTTGGTTCTGCTGGGGCAGTATATTGTGCCGCACTCTGGTAGTTGGTTCTGCTGGGGCAGTATATTGTGCTGCACTGTGGTAGTTGGTTCTGCTGGGGCGGTATATTGTGCTGCACTGTGGTAGTTGGTTCTGCTGGGGCGGTATATTGTGCTGCACTGTGGTATCTGGTTCTGCTGGGGCAGTATATTGTGCTGCACTGTGGCAGTTGGTTCTGCTGGGGCAGTATATTGTGCTGTACTGTGGTATCTGGTTCTGCTGGGGCAGTATATTGTGCTGCACTGTGGTAGCTGGTTCTGCTGGGGCAGTATATTGTGTTGCACTGTGGTATCTGGTTCTGCTGGGGCAGTATATTGTGCTGCACTGTGGTATCTGGTTCTGCTGGGGCAGTATATTGTGCTGCACTGTGGTAGTTGGTTCTGCTGGGGCAGTATATTGTGCTGCACTGTGGTAGTTGGTTCTGCTGGGGCAGTATATTGTGCTGCACTGTGGTAGCTGGTTCTGCTGGGGCAGTATATTGTGCTGCACTGTGGTATCTGGTTCTGCTGGGGCAGTATATTGTGCTGCACTGTGGTATCTGGTTCTGCTGGGGCAGTATATTGTGCCGCACTCTGGTAGTTGGTTCTGCTGGGGCAGTATATTGTGCTGCACTGTGGTAGTTGGTTCTGCTGGGGCGGTATATTGTGCTGCACTGTGGTATCTGGTTCTGCTGGGGCGGTATATTGCGCTGCACTGTGGTATTTGGTTCTGCTGGGGCAGTATATTGTGCTGCACTGTGGTAGTTGGTTCTGCTGGGGCAGTATATTGTGCTGCACTGTGGTAGTTGGTTCTGCTGGGGCAGTATATTGTGCTGCACTGTGGTAGTTGGTTCTGCTGGGGCAGTATATTGTGCTGCACTGTGGTATCTGGTTCTGCTGGGGCAGTATATTGTGCTGCACTGTGGTAGCTGGTTCTGCTGGGGCAGTATATTGTGCTGCACTGTGGTATCTGGTTCTGCTGGGGCAGTATATTGTGCTGCACTGTGGTAGTTGGTTCTGCTGGGGCAGTATATTGTGCTGCACTGTGGTAGTTGGTTCTGCTGGGGCAGTATATTGTGCTGCACTGTGGTAGTTGGTTCTGCTAGGGCAGTATATTGTGCTGCACTGGGGCATCTGGTTCTGCTGGGGCAGTATATTGTACTGCACTGTGGTAGTTGGTTCGGCTGGGGCGGTATATTGTGCTGCACTGTGGTATCTGGTTCTGCTGGGGCAGTATATTGTGCTGTACTGTGGTGCTTGGTTCTGCTGGGGCAGTATATTGTGCTGCACTGTGGTAGTTGGTTCTGCTGGGGCGGTATATTGTGCTGCACTGTGGTAGTTGGTTCTGCTGGGGCGGTATATTGTGCTGCACTGTGGTATCTGGTTCTGCTGGGGCAGTATATTGTGCTGCACTGTGGTAGTTGGTTCTGCTGGGGCAGTATATTGTGCTGTACTGTGGTATCTGGTTCTGCTGGGGCAGTATATTGTGCTGCACTGTGGTAGCTGGTTCTGCTGGGGCAGTATATTGTGTTGCACTGTGGTATCTGGTTCTGCTGGGGCAGTATATTGTGCTGCACTGTGGTATCTGGTTCTGCTGGGGCAGTATATTGTGCTGCACTGTGGTAGTTGGTTCTGCTGGGGCAGTATATTGTGCTGCACTGTGGTAGTTGGTTCTGCTGGGGCAGTATATTGTGCTGCACTGTGGTAGCTGGTTCTGCTGGGGCAGTATATTGTGCTGCACTGTGGTATCTGGTTCTGCTGGGGCAGTATATTGTGCTGCACTGTGGTATCTGGTTCTTCTGGGGCAGTATATTGTGCCGCACTCTGGTAGTTGGTTCTGCTGGGGCAGTATATTGTGCTGCACTGTGGTAGTTGGTTCTGCTGGGGCGGTATATTGTGCTGCACTGTGGTATCTGGTTCTGCTGGGGCGGTATATTGCGCTGCACTGTGGTATTTGGTTCTGCTGGGGCAGTATATTGTGCTGCACTGTGGTAGTTGGTTCTGCTGGGGCAGTATATTGTGCTGCACTGTGGTAGTTGGTTCTGCTGGGGCAGTATATTGTGCTGCACTGTGGTAGTTGGTTCTGCTGGGGCAGTATATTGTGCTGCACTGTGGTATCTGGTTCTGCTGGGGCAGTATATTGTGCTGCACTGTGGTATCTGGTTCTGCTGGGGCAGTATATTGTGCTGCACTGTGGTAGTTGGTTCTGCTGGGGCAGTATATTGTGCTGCACTGTGGTAGTTGGTTCTGCTGGGGCAGTATATTGTGCTGCACTGTGGTAGTTGGTTCTGCTGGGGCAGTATATTGTGCTGCACTGGGGCATCTGGTTCTGCTGGGGCAGTATATTGTACTGCACTGTGGTAGTTGGTTCTGCTGGGGCGGTATATTGTGCTGTACGTGGTAGTTGGTTCTGCTGGGACAGTATATTGTGCTGTACTGTGGTAGTTGGGTCTGCTGGGGCAGTATATTGTGCTGCACTGTGGTATCTGGTTCTACTGGGGCAGTATATTGTGCTGCACTGTGGTAGTTGGTTCTGCTGGGGCAGTATATTGTGCTGCACTGTGGTATCTGGTTCTGCTAGGGCAGTATATTGTGCTGCACTGTGGTATTTGGTTCTGCTGGGGCAGTATATTGTGCTGCACTGTGGTAGTTGGTTCTGCTGGAGCAGTATATTGTGCTGCACTGTGGTAGTTGGTTCTGCTGGGGCAGTATATTGTGCTGCACTGTGGTAGTTGGTTCTGCTGGAGCAGTATATTGTGCTGCACTGTGGTAGTTGGTTCTGCTGGGGCAGTATATTGTGCTGCACTGTGGTAGTTGGTTCTGCTGGGGCAGTATATTGTGCTGCACTGTGGTAGTTGGTTCTGCTGGGGCAGTATATTGTGCTGCACTGTGGTAGTTGGTTCTGCTGGGGCAGTATATTGTGCTGCACTGTGGTATCTGGTTCTGCTGGGGCAGTATATTGTGCTGCACTGTGGTAGCTGGTTCTGCTGGGGCAGTATATTGTGCTGCACTGTGGTATCTGGTTCTGCTGGGGCAGTATATTGTGCTGCACTGTGGTAGCTGGTTCTGCTGGGGCAGTATATTGTGCTGCACTGTGGTATCTGGTTCTGCTGTGGCAGTATATTGTGCCGCACTCTGGTAGTTGGTTCTGCTGGGGCAGTATATTGTGCTGCACTGTGGTATCTGGTTCTGCTGGGGCAGTATATTGTGCTGCACTGTGGTAGCTGGTTCTGCTGGGGCAGTATATTGTGCTGCACTGTGGTATCTGGTTCTGCTGGGGCAGTATATTGTGCTGCACTGTGGTAGCTGGTTCTGCTGGGGCAGTATATTGTGCTGCACTGTGGTATCTGGTTCTGCTGTGGCAGTATATTGTGCTGCACTCTGGTAGTTGGTTCTGCTGGGGCAGTATATTGTGCTGCACTGTGGTAGTTGGTTCTGCTGAGGCAGTATATTGTGCTGCACTGTGGTAGTTGGTTCTGCTGGGGCAGTATATTGTGCTGCACTGGGGCATCTGGTTCTGCTGGGGCAGTATATTGTGCTGCACTGTCGTAGTTGGTTCTGCTGGGGCAGTATATTGTACTGCACTGTGGTAGTTGGTTCTGCTGGGGCGGTATATTGTGCTGTACTGTGGTAGTTGGTTCTGCTGGGACAGTATATTGTGCTGTACTGTGGTAGTTGGGTCTGCTGGTGCAGTATATTGTGCTGCACTGTGGTATCTGGTTCTGCTGGGGCAGTATATTGTGCTGCACTGTGGTAGTTGGTTCTGCTGGGGCAGTATATTGTGCTGCACTGTGGTAGTTGGTTCTGCTGGGGCAGTATATTGTGCTGCACTGTGGTATCTGGTTCTGCTGGGGCAGTATATTGTGCTGCACTGTGGTAGTTGGTTCTGCTGGGGCAGTATATTGTGCTGCACTGTGGTAGTTGGTTCTGCTGGGGCAGTATATTGTGCTGCACTGTGGTAGCTGGTTCTGCTGGGGCAGTATATTGTGCTGCACTGTGGTATCTGGTTCTGCTGGGGCAGTATATTGTGCTGCACTGTGGTATCTGGTTCTGCTGGGGCAGTATATTGTGCCGCACTCTGGTAGTTGGTTCTGCTGGGGCAGTATATTGTGCTGCACTGTGGTAGTTGGTTCTGCTGGGGCGGTATATTGTGCTGCACTGTGGTATCTGGTTCTGCTGGGGCGGTATATTGTGCTGCACTGTGGTATTTGGTTCTGCTGGGGCAGTATATTGTGCTGCACTGTGGTAGTTGGTTCTGCTGGGGCAGTATATTGTGCTGCACTGTGGTAGTTGGTTCTGCTGGGGCAGTATATTGTGCTGCACTGTGGTAGTTGGTTCTGCTGGGGCAGTATATTGTGCTGCACTGTGGTATCTGGTTCTGCTGGGGCAGTATATTGTGCTGCACTGTGGTAGCTGGTTCTGCTGGGGCAGTATATTGTGCTGCACTGTGGTATCTGGTTCTGCTGGGGCAGTATATTGTGCTGCACTGTGGTAGTTGGTTCTGCTGGGGCAGTATATTGTGCTGCACTGTGGTAGTTGGTTCTGCTGGGGCAGTATATTGTGCTGCACTGTGGTAGTTGGTTCTGCTGGGGCAGTATATTGTGCTGCACTGGGGCATCTGGTTCTGCTGGGGCAGTATATTGTACTGCACTGTGGTAGTTGGTTCTGCTGGGGCGGTATATTGTGCTGCACTGTGGTATCTGGTTCTGCTGGGGCAGTATATTGTGCTGTACTTTGGTGCTTGGTTCTGCTGGGGCAGTATATTGTGCTGCACTGTGGTAGTTGGTTCTGCTGGGGCGGTATATTGTGCTGCACTGTGGTAGTTGGTTCTGCTGGGGCGGTATATTGTGCTGCACTGTGGTATCTGGTTCTGCTGGGGCAGTATATTGTGCTGCACTGTGGTAGTTGGTTCTGCTGGGGCAGTATATTGTGCTGTACTGTGGTATCTGGTTCTGCTGGGGCAGTATATTGTGCTGCACTGTGGTAGCTGGTTCTGCTGGGGCAGTATATTGTGCTGCACTGTGGTATCTGGTTCTGCTGGGGCAGTATATTGTGCTGCACTGTGGTATCTGGTTCTGCTGGGGCAGTATATTGTGCTGCACTGTGGTAGTTGGTTCTGCTGGGGCAGTATATTGTGCTGCACTGTGGTAGTTGGTTCTGCTGGGGCAGTATATTGTGCTGCACTGTGGTAGCTGGTTCTGCTGGGGCAGTATATTGTGCTGCACTGTGGTATCTGGTTCTGCTGGGGCAGTATATTGTGCTGCACTGTGGTATCTGGTTCTGCTGGGGCAGTATATTGTGCCGCACTCTGGTAGTTGGTTCTGCTGGGGCAGTATATTGTGCTGCACTGTGGTAGTTGGTTCTGCTGGGGCGGTATATTGTGCTGCACTGTGGTATCTGGTTCTGCTGGGGCGGTATATTGCGCTGCACTGTGGTATTTGGTTCTGCTGGGGCAGTATATTGTGCTGCACTGTGGTAGTTGGTTCTGCTGGGGCAGTATATTGTGCTGCACTGTGGTAGTTGGTTCTGCTGGGGCAGTATATTGTGCTGCACTGTGGTAGTTGGTTCTGCTGGGGCAGTATATTGTGCTGCACTGTGGTAGTCTGGTTCTGCTGGGGCAGTATATTGTGCTGCACTGTGGTATCTGGTTCTGCTGGGGCAGTATATTGTGCTGCACTGTGGTAGTTGGTTCTGCTGGGGCAGTATATTGTGCTGCACTGTGGTAGTTGGTTCTGCTGGGGCAGTATATTGTGCTGCACTGTGGTAGTTGGTTCTGCTGGGGCAGTATATTGTGCTGCACTGGGGCATCTGGTTCTGCTGGGGCAGTATATTGTACTGCACTGTGGTAGTTGGTTCTGCTGGGGCGGTATATTGTGCTGTACTGTGGTAGTTGGTTCTGCTGGGACAGTATATTGTGCTGTACTGTGGTAGTTGGGTCTGCTGGGGCAGTATATTGTGCTGCACTGTGGTATCTGGTTCTACTGGGGCAGTATATTGTGCTGCACTGTGGTAGTTGGTTCTGCTGGGGCAGTATATTGTGCTGCACTGTGGTATCTGGTTCTGCTAGGGCAGTATATTGTGCTGCACTGTGGTATTTGGTTCTGCTGGGGCAGTATATTGTGCTGCACTGTGGTAGTTGGTTCTGCTGGAGCAGTATATTGTGCTGCACTGTGGTAGTTGGTTCTGCTGGGGCAGTATATTGTGCTGCACTGTGGTAGTTGGTTCTGCTGGGGCAGTATATTGTGCTGCACTGTGGTAGTTGGTTCTGCTGGGGCAGTATATTGTGCTGCACTGTGGTAGTTGGTTCTGCTGGGGCAGTATATTGTGCTGCACTGTGGTATCTGGTTCTGCTGGGGCAGTATATTGTGCTGCACTGTGGTAGCTGGTTCTGCTGGGGCAGTATATTGTGCTGCACTGTGGTATTTGGTTCTGCTGGGGCAGTATATTGTGCTGCACTGTGGTAGCTGGTTCTGCTGGGGCAGTATATTGTGCTGCACTGTGGTATCTGGTTCTGCTGTGGCAGTATATTGTGCTGCACTCTGGTAGTTGGTTCTGCTGGGGCAGTATATTGTGCTGCACTGTGGTAGTTGGTTCTGCTGAGGCAGTATATTGTGCTGCACTGTGGTAGTTGGTTCTGCTGGGGCAGTATATTGTGCTGCACTGGGGCATCTGGTTCTGCTGGGGCAGTATATTGTGCTGCACTGTCGTAGTTGGTTCTGCTGGGGCAGTATATTGTACTGCACTGTGGTAGTTGGTTCTGCTGGGGCGGTATATTGTGCTGTACTGTGGTAGTTGGTTCTGCTGGGACAGTATATTGTGCTGTACTGTGGTAGTTGGTTCTGCTGGGGCAGTATATTGTGCTGCACTGTGGTAGTTGGTTCTGCTGGGGCAGTATATTGTGCTGCACTGTGGTAGTTGGTTCTGCTGGGGCAGTATATTGTGCTGCACTGTGGTATCTGGTTCTGCTAGGGCAGTATATTGTGCTGCACTGTGGTATTTGGTTCTGCTGGGGCAGTATATTGTGCTGCACTGTGGTAGTTGGTTCTGCTGGGGCAGTATATTGTGCCGCACTCTGGTAGTTGGTTCTGCTGGGGCAGTATATTGTGTTTCACTGTGGTAGTTGGTTCTGCTGGGGCATTATATTGTGCTGCACTGTGGTAGTTAGTTCTGCTCGGGCAGTATATTGTGCTTCACTGTGGTATCTGGTTCTGCTGGGGCAGTATATTGTGCTGCACTGTGGTAGTTGGTTCTGCTGGGGCAGTATATTGTGCTGCACTGTGGTAGTTGGTTCTGCTGGGGCAGTATATTGTGCTGCACTGTGGTATCTGGTTCTGCTGGGGCAGTATATTGTGCCGCACTCTGGTAGTTGGTTCTGCTGGGGCAATATATTGTGCTGCACTGTGGTATCTGGTTCTGCTGGGGCAGTATATTGTGCTGTACTGTGGTAGTTGGTTCTGCTGGGGCAATATATTGTGCTGCACTGTGGTAGTTGGTTCTGCTGGGGCAGTATATTGTGCTGCACTGTGGTAGTTGGTTCTGCTGGGGCAGTATATTGTGCTGCACTGTGGTAGTTGGTTCTGCTGGGGCACTATATTGTGCTGTACTGTGGTAGTTGGTTCTGCTGGGGCAGTATATTGTGCTGCACTGTGGTAGTTGGTTCTGCTGGGGCAGTATATTGTGCTGCACTGTGGTATCTGGTTCTGCTGGGGCAGTATATTGTGCTGCACTGGGGCATCTGGTTCTGCTGGGGCAGTATATTGTGCTGCACTGGGGCTTCTGGTTCTGCTGGGGCAGTATATTGTGCTGCACTCTGGTAGTTGGTTCTGCTGGGGCAGTATATTGTGCTGCACTGTGGTAGTTGGTTCTGCTGGGGCGGTATATTGTGCTGCACTGTGGTAGTTGGTTCTGCTGGGGCAGTATATTATGCTGCACTGTGGTAGTTGGTTCTGCTGGGACGGTATATTGTGCTGTACTGTGGTAGTTGGTTCTGCTGGGACAGTATATTGTGCTGTACTGTGGTAGTTGGTTCTGCTGGGGCAGTATATTGTGCTGCACTGTGGTAGTTGGTTCTGCTGGGGCAGTATATTGTGCTTCACTGTGGTATCTGGTTCTGCTGGGGCAATATATTGTGCTGCACTGTGGTAGTTGGTTCTGCTGGGGCAGTATATTGTGCTGCACTGGGGCATCTGGTTCTGCTGGGGCAGTATATTGTGCTGCACTGGGGCATCTGGTTCTGCTGGGGCAGTATATTGTGCTGCACTGTGGTAGTTGGTTCTGCTGGGGCAGTGTATTGTACTGCACTGTGGTAGTTGGTTCTGCTGGGGCAGTATATTGTGCTGCACTGTGGTAGTTGGTTCTGCTGGGGCAGTATAATGTGCTGCACTGGGGCATCTGGTTCTGCTGGGACAGTATATTGTGCTGCACTGTGGTAGTTGGTTCTGCTGGGGCAGTATATTGTGCTGCACTGTGGTAGTTGGTTCTGCTGGGGCAGTATATTGTTCTGCACTGTAGTAGTTGGTTCTTCTGGGGCAGTGTATTGTGCTGCACTGTGGTAGTTGGTTCTGCTGGGGCAGAATATTGTGCTGCACTGTGGTATTTGGTTCTGCTGGGGCAGTATTTTGTGCTGCACTGTGGTAGTTGGTTCTGCTGGGGCAGTATATTGTGCTGCACTGTGGTAGTTGGTTCTGCTGGTGCAGTATATTGTGCTATACTGTGGTAGTTGGTTCTGCTGGGGCAGTATATTGTGCTGCACTGTGGTAGTTGGTTCTGCTAAGGCAGTATATTGTGCTGCACTGGGGCATCTGGTTCTGCTGGGGCAGTATATTGTGCTGCACTGTGGTAGTTGGTTCTGCTGGGGCAGTATATTATGCTGCACTGTGGTAGTTGGTTCTGCTGGGGCGGTATATTGTGCTGCACTGTGGTAGTTGGTTCTGCTGGGGCAGTATATTGTGCTGTACTGTGGTAGTTGGTTCTGCTGGGGCAGTATATTGTGCTGCACTGTGGTAGTTGGTTCTGCTGGGGCGGTATATTGTGCTGTACTGTGGTAGTTGGTTCTGCTGGGACAGTATATTGTGCTGTACTGTGGTAGTTGGTTCTGCTGGGGCAGTATATTGTGCTGCACTGTGGTATTTGGTTCTGCTGGGGCAGTATATTGTGCTGCACTGTGGTAGTTGGTTCTGCTGGGGCAGTATATATTGTGCTGCACTGTGGTAGTTGGTTCTGCTGGGGCAGTATATTGTGCTGCACTGTGGTAGTTGGTTCTGCTGGGGCAGTATATTGTGCTGCACTGTGGTATCTGGTTCTGCTGGGGCAGTATATTGTGCCACACTCTGGTAGTTAGTTCTGCTGGGGCAGTATATTGTGCTGCACTGTGGTAGTTGGTTCTGCTAGGGCAGTATATTGTGCTGCACTGTGGTAGTTGGTTCTGCTGGGGCAGTATATTGTGCTTCACTGTGGTAGTTGGTTCTGCTGGGGCAGTATATTGTGCTGCACTGTGGTAGTTGGTTCTGCTGGGGCAGTATATTGTGCTGCACTGTAGTTTCTGGTTCTGCTGGGGCAGTATATTGTGCCGCACTCTGGTAGTTGGTTCTGCTGGGGCAGTATATTGTGTTTCACTGTGGTAGTTGGTTCTGCTGGGGCAGTATATTGTGCTGCACTGTGGTAGTTGGTTCTGCTGGGGCAATATATTGTGCTGCACTGTGGTAGTTGGTACTGCTGGGGCAGTATATTGTGCCGCACTCTGGTAGTTGGTTCTGCTGGGGCAATATATTGTGCTGCACTGTGGTAGTTGGTTCTGCTGGGGCAGTATATTGTGCTGCACTGTGGTATTTGGTTCTGCTAGGGCAGTATATTGTGCTGCACTGTGGTAGTTGGTTCTGCTGGGGCAGTATATTGTGCTGTACTGTGGTAGTTGGTTCTGCTGGGGCAGTATATTGTGCTGCACTGGGGCATCTGGTTCTGCTGCGGCAGTATATTGTGCCGCACTCTGGTAGTTGGTTCTGCTGGGGCAGTATATTGTGCTGCACTGTGGTAGTTGGTTCTGCTGGGGCGGTGTATATTGTGCTGCACTGTGGTAGTTGGTTCTGCTGGGGCGGTATATTGTGCTGCACTGTAATAGTTGGTTCTGCTGGGGCAGTATATTGTGCTGCACTGTGGTAGTTGGTTCTGCTGGGGCGGTATATTGTGCTGTACTGTGGTAGTTGGTTCTGCTGGGACAGTATATTGTGCTGTACTGTGGTAGTTGGTTCTGCTGGGGCAGTATATTGTGCTGCACTGTGGTAGTTGGTTCTGCTGGGGCAGTATATTGTGCTGCACTGTGGTAGTTGGTTCTGCTGGGGCAGTATATTGTGCTGAACTGGGGCATCTGGTTCTGCTGGGGCAGTATATTGTGCTGCACTGTGGTAGTTGGTTCTGCTGGGGCAGTATATAGTGCTGCACTGTGGTAGTTGGTTCTGCTGGGGCAGTATATTGTGCTGCACTGTGGTAGTTGGTTCTGCTGGGGCAGTATATTGTGCTGCACTGTGGTAGTTGGTTCTGCTGGGGCAGTATATTGTACTGCACTGTGGTAGTTGGTTCTGCTGGGGCAGTATATTGTACTGCACTGTGGTAGTTGGTTCTGCTGGGGAGGTATATTGTGCTGTACTGTGGTAGTTGGTTCTGCTGGGACAGTATATTGTGCTGTACTGTGGTAGTTGGTTCTGCTAGGGCAGTATATTGTGCTGCACTGTCGTAGTTGGTTCTGCTGGGGCAGTATATTGTACTGCACTGTGGTAGTTGGTTCTGCTGGGGCAGTATATTGTGCTGTACTGTGGTAGTTGGTTCTGCTGGGACAGAATATTGTGCTGTACTGTGGTAGTTGGTTCTGCTAGGGCAGTATATTGTGCTGCACTGTGGTAGTTGGTTCTGCTGGGGCAGTATATTGTGCTGCACTGTGGTAGTTGGTTCTGCTGGGGCAGTATGTTGTGCTGCACTGTGGTATCTGGTTCTGCTGGGGCAGTATATTGTGCTGCACTGGGGCATCTGGTTCTGCTGGGGCAATATATTGTGCTGCACTGTCGTAGTTGGTTCTGCTGGGGCAGTATATTGTACTGCACTGTGGTAGTTGGTTCTGCTGGGGCGGTATATTGTGCTGTACTGTGGTAGTTGATTCTGCTGGGACAGTATATTGTGCTGTACTGTGGTAGTTGGTTCTGCTGGGGCAGTATATTGTGCTGCACTGTGGTATCTGGTTCTGCTGGGGCAGTATATTGTGCTGCACTGTGGTAGTTGGTTCTGCTGGGGCAGTATATTGTGCTGCACTGTGGTAGTTGGTTCTGCTGGGGCAGTATATTGTGCTGTACTGTGGTATCTGGTTCTGCTAGGGCAGTATATTGTGCTGCACTGTGGTATTTGGTTCTGCTGGGGCAGTATATTGTGCTGCACTGTGGTATCTGGTTCTGCTGGGGCAGTATATTGTGCTGCACTGTGGTAGTTGGTTCTGCTGAAGCAGTATATTGTGCTGCAGTGTGGTAGTTGGTTCTGCTGGAGCAGTATATTGTGCTGCACTGTGATAGTTGGTTCTGCTGGAGCAGTATATTGTGCTGCACTGTGGTATTTGGTTCTGCTGGAGCAGTATATTGTGCTGCACTGTGGCATCTAGTTCTGCTGGGGCAGTATATTGTGCTGCACTGTGGTATTTGGTTCTGCTGGGGCAGTATATTGTGCTGCACTGTGGTATTTGGTTCTGCTGTGGCAGTATATTGTGCTGCACTGTGGTATCTGGTTCTGCTGGGGCAGTATATTGTGCTGCACTGTGGTATTTGGTTCTGCTGGGGCAGTATATTGTGCTGCACTGTGGTAGTTGGTTCTGCTGGAGCAGTATATTGTGCTGCAGTGTGGTAGTTGGTTCTGCTGGAGCAGTATATTGTGCTGCACTATGGTATTTGGTTCTGCTGGGGCAGTATATTGTGCTGCACTGTGGTATTTGGTTCTGCTGGAGCAGTATATTGTGCTGCAATGTGGTATCTGGTTCTGCTGGGGCAGTATATTGTGCTGCACTGTGGTAGTTGGTTCTGCTGGAGCAGTATATTGTGCTGCAGTGTGGTAGTTGGTTCTGCTGGGACAGTATATTGTGCTGCACTGTGGTAGTTGGTTCTGCTGGAGCAGTATATTGTGCTGCACTGTGGTATTTGGTTCTGCTGGGGCAGTATATTGTGCTGCACTGTGGTAGTTGGTTCTGCTGGGGCAATATATTGTGCTGCACTGTGGTAGTTGGTTCTGCTGGGGCAGTATATTGTGCTGCACTGTGGTATCTGGTTCTGCTGGGGCAGTATATTGTGCTGCACTGTGGTAGTTGGTTCTGCTGGGGCGGTATATTGTGCTGCACTGTGGTATCTGGTTCTGCTGGGGCAGTATATTGTGCTGCACTGTGGTATCTGGTTCTGCTGGGGCAATATATTGTGCTGCACTTGGTAGTTGGTTCTGCTGGGGCAGTATATTGTGCTGCACTGTGGTAGTTGGTTCTGCTGGGGCGGTATATTGTGCTGTACTGTGATAGTTGGTTCTGCTGGGGCAGTATATTGTGCTGCACTGTGGTAGTTGGTTCTGCTAGGGCAGTATATTGTGCTGCACTGTGGTATCTGGTTCTGCTGGGGCAGTATATTGTGCTGTACTGTGGTAGTTGGTTCTGCTGGGGCAGTATATTGTGCTGTACTGTGGTAGTTGGTTCTGCTGGGGCAGTATATTGTGCTGCACTGTGGTATCTGGTTCTGCTGGTGCAGTATATTGTGCTGCACTGGGGCATCTGGTTCTGCTGGGGCAGTATATTGTGCTGCACTGTGGTAGTTGGTTCTGCTGGGGCGGTATATTGTGCTGTACTGTGGTAGTTGGTTCTGCTGGGGCAATATATTGTGCTGCACTGTGGTAGTTGGTTCTGCTGGGGCAGTATATTGTGCTGTACTGTGGTAGTTGGTTCTGCTGGGGCGGTATATTGTGCTGCACTGTGGTATCTGGTTCTGCTGGGGCGGTATATTGTGCTGTACTGTGGTAGTTGGTTCTGCTGGGGCAATATATTGTGCTGTACTGTGGTAGTTGGTTCTGCTGGGGCAGTATATTGTGCTGCACTGTGGTATCTGGTTCTGCTGGTGCAGTATATTGTGCTGCACTGGGGCATCTGGTTCTGCTGGGGCAGTATATTGTGCTGCACTGTGGTAGTTGGTTCTGCTGGGGCGGTATATTGTGCTGTACTGTGGTAGTTGGTTCTGCTGGGGCAATATATTGTGCTGCACTGTGGTAGTTGGTTCTGCTGGGGCAGTATATTGTGCTGTACTGTGGTAGTTGGTTCTGCTGGGGCAGTATATTGTGCTGCACTGTGGTAGTTGGTTCTGCTGGGGCAGTATATTGTGCTGCACTGTGGTAGTTGGTTCTGCTGGGGCAGTATATTGTGCTGCACTGTGGTATCTGGTTCTGCTGGGGCAGTATATTGTGCTGCACTGTGGTATTTGGTTCTGCTGGGGCGGTATATTGTGCTGCACTGTGGTATCTGGTTCTGCTGGGGCAGTATATTGTGCTGCACTGTGGTATCTGGTTCAGCTGGGGCAGTATATTGTGCTGCACTGTGGTAGTTGGTTCTGCTGGGGCAGTATATTGTGCTGCACTGTGGTAGTTGGTTCTGCTGGGGCAGTATATTGTGCTGCACTGTGGTATCTGGTTCTGCTGGGGCAGTATATTGTGCTGCACTGTGGTAGTTGGTTCTGCTGGGGCAGTATATTGTGCTGCACTGTGGTATCTGGTTCTGCTGGGGCAATATATTGTGCTGCACTGTGGTAGTTGGTTCTGCTGGGGCAGTATATTGTGCTGCACTGTGGAAGTTGCTTCTGCTGGGGCAGTATATTGTGCTGTACTGTAGAAGTTGCTTCTGCTGGGGCAGTATATTGTGCTGCATTGTGGTATTTGGTTCTGCTGGGGCGGTATATTGTGCTGCACTGTGGTATCTGGTTCTGCTGGGGCAGTATATTGTGCTGCACTGTGGTATCTGGTTCAGCTGGGGCAGTATATTGTGCTGCACTGTGGTAGTTGGTTCTGCTGGGGCAGTATATTGTGCTGCACTGTGGTAGTTGGTTCTGCTGGGGCAGTATATTGTGCTGCACTGTGGTATCTGGTTCTGCTGGGGCAGTATATTGTGCTGCACTGTGGTAGTTGGTTCTGCTGGGGCAGTATATTGTGCTGCACTGTGGTATCTGGTTCTGCTGGGGCAATATATTGTGCTGCACTGTGGTAGTTGGTTCTGCTGGGGCAGTATATTGTGCTGCACTGTGGAAGTTGCTTCTGCTGGGGCAGTATATTGTGCTGTACTGTAGAAGTTGCTTCTGCTGGGGCAGTATATTGTGCTGTACTGTGGTAGTTGGTTCTGCTGGGGCAGTATATTGTGCTGCACTGTGGTAGTTTGTTCTGCTGGGGCAGTATATTGTGCTGCACTGTGGTAGTTGGTTCTGCTAGGGCAAAATATTGTGCTGCACTGTGGTAGTTGGTTCTGCTGGGGCAGTATATTGTGCTGCACTGTGGTATCTGGTTCTGCTGGGGCAATATATTGTGCTGCACTGTGGTAGTTGGTTCTGCTGGGGCAGTATATTGTGCTGCACTGTGGTATCTGGTTCTGCTGGGGCAGTATATTGTGCTGCACTGGGGCATCTGGTTCTGCTGGGGCAGTATATTGTGCTGCACTGTGGTAGTTGGTTCTGCTGGGGCAATATATTGTGCTGCACTGTGGTAGTTGGTTCTGCTGGGGCAGTATATTGTGCTGCACTGTGGTAGTTGGTTCTGCTGGGGCAGTATATTGTGCTGCACTGTGGTATCTGGTTCTGCTGGGGCAATATATTGTGCTGCACTGTGGTAGTTGGTTCTGCTGGGGCAGTATATTGTGCTGCACTGTGGTAGTTGGTTCTGCTGGAGCAGTATATTGTGCTGCAGTGTGGTAGTTGGTTCTGCTGGAGCAGTATATTGTGCTGTACTGTGGTAGTTGGTTCTGCTGGGGCAATATATTGTGCTGCACTGTGGTATTTGGTTCTGCTAGAGCAGTATATTGTGCTGCAATGTGGTATCTGGTTCTGCTGGGGCAGTATATTGTGCTGCACTGTGGTAGTTGGTTCTGCTGGAGCAGTATATTTTGCTGCAGTGTGGTAGTTGGTTCTGCTGGGACAGTATATTGTGCTGCACTGTGGTAGTTGGTTCTGCTGGAGCAGTATATTGTGCTGCACTGTGGTATTTGGTTCTGCTGGGGCAGTATATTGTGCTGCACTGTGGTAGTTGGTTCTGCTGGGGCAATATATTGTGCTGCACTGTGGTAGTTGGTTCTGCTGGGGCAGTATATTGTGCTGCACTGTGGTATCTGGTTCTGCTGGGGCAGTATATTGTGCTGCACTGTGGTAGTTGGTTCTGCTGGGGCGGTATATTGTGCTGCACTGTGGTATCTGGTTCTGCTGGGGCAGTATATTGTGCTGCACTGTGGTATCTGGTTCTGCTGGGGCAATATATTGTGCTGCACTTGGTAGTTGGTTCTGCTGGGGCAGTATATTGTGCTGCACTGTGGTAGTTGGTTCTGCTGGGGCGGTATATTGTGCTGTACTGTGATAGTTGGTTCTGCTGGGGCAGTATATTGTGCTGCACTGTGGTAGTTGGTTCTGCTAGGGCAGTATATTGTGCTGCACTGTGGTATCTGGTTCTGCTGGGGCAGTATATTGTGCTGTACTGTGGTAGTTGGTTCTGCTGGGGCAGTATATTGTGCTGTACTGTGGTAGTTGGTTCTGCTGGGGCAGTATATTGTGCTGCACTGTGGTATCTGGTTCTGCTGGTGCAGTATATTGTGCTGCACTGGGGCATCTGGTTCTGCTGGGGCAGTATATTGTGCTGCACTGTGGTAGTTGGTTCTGCTGGGGCGGTATATTGTGCTGTACTGTGGTAGTTGGTTCTGCTGGGGCAATATATTGTGCTGCACTGTGGTAGTTGGTTCTGCTGGGGCAGTATATTGTGCTGTACTGTGGTAGTTGGTTCTGCTGGGGCGGTATATTGTGCTGCACTGTGGTATCTGGTTCTGCTGGGGCGGTATATTGTGCTGTACTGTGGTAGTTGGTTCTGCTGGGGCAATATATTGTGCTGTACTGTGGTAGTTGGTTCTGCTGGGGCAGTATATTGTGCTGCACTGTGGTATCTGGTTCTGCTGGTGCAGTATATTGTGCTGCACTGGGGCATCTGGTTCTGCTGGGGCAGTATATTGTGCTGCACTGTGGTAGTTGGTTCTGCTGGGGCGGTATATTGTGCTGTACTGTGGTAGTTGGTTCTGCTGGGGCAGTATATTGTGCTGCACTGTGGTAGTTGGTTCTGCTGGGGCAGTATATTGTGCTGTACTGTGGTAGTTGGTTCTGCTGGGGCAGTATATTGTGCTGCACTGTGGTAGTTGGTTCTGCTGGGGCAGTATATTGTGCTGCACTGTGGTAGTTGGTTCTGCTGGGGCAGTATATTGTGCTGCACTGTGGTATCTGGTTCTGCTGGGGCAGTATATTGTGCTGCACTGTGGTATTTGGTTCTGCTGGGGCGGTATATTGTGCTGCACTGTGGTATCTGGTTCTGCTGGGGCAGTATATTGTGCTGCACTGTGGTATCTGGTTCAGCTGGGGCAGTATATTGTGCTGCACTGTGGTAGTTGGTTCTGCTGGGGCAGTATATTGTGCTGCACTGTGGTAGTTGGTTCTGCTGGGGCAGTATATTGTGCTGCACTGTGGTATCTGGTTCTGCTGGGGCAGTATATTGTGCTGCACTGTGGTAGTTGGTTCTGCTGGGGCAGTATATTGTGCTGCACTGTGGTATCTGGTTCTGCTGGGGCAATATATTGTGCTGCACTGTGGTAGTTGGTTCTGCTGGGGCAGTATATTGTGCTGCACTGTGGAAGTTGCTTCTGCTGGGGCAGTATATTGTGCTGTACTGTAGAAGTTGCTTCTGCTGGGGCAGTATATTGTGCTGCATTGTGGTATTTGGTTCTGCTGGGGCGGTATATTGTGCTGCACTGTGGTATCTGGTTCTGCTGGGGCAGTATATTGTGCTGCACTGTGGTATCTGGTTCTGCTGGGGCAGTATATTGTGCTGCACTGTGGTAGTTGGTTCTGCTGGGGCAGTATATTGTGCTGCACTGTGGTAGTTGGTTCTGCTGGGGCAGTATATTGTGCTGCACTGTGGTATCTGGTTCTGCTGGGGCAGTATATTGTGCTGCACTGTGGTAGTTGGTTCTGCTGGGGCAGTATATTGTGCTGCACTGTGGTATCTGGTTCTGCTGGGGCAATATATTGTGCTGCACTGTGGTAGTTGGTTCTGCTGGGGCAGTATATTGTGCTGCACTGTGGAAGTTGCTTCTGCTGGGGCAGTATATTGTGCTGTACTGTAGAAGTTGCTTCTGCTGGGGCAGTATATTGTGCTGTACTGTGGTAGTTGGTTCTGCTGGGGCAGTATATTGTGCTGCACTGTGGTAGTTGGTTCTGCTGGGGCAGTATATTGTGCTGCACTGTGGTAGTTGGTTCTGCTAGGGCAAAATATTGTGCTGCACTGTGGTAGTTGGTTCTGCTGGGGCAGTATATTGTGCTGCACTGTGGTATCTGGTTCTGCTGGGGCAGTATATTGTGCTGCACTGTGGTAGTTGGTTCTGCTGGGGCAGTATATTGTGCTGCACTGTGGTATCTGGTTCTGCTGGGGCAGTATATTGTGCTGCACTGGGGCATCTGGTTCTGCTGGGGCAGTATATTGTGCTGCACTGTGGTAGTTGGTTCTGCTGGGGCAGTATATTGTGCTGCACTGTGGTAGTTGGTTCTGCTGGGGCAGTATATTGTGCTGCACTGTGGTAGTTGG